>NC_033623.1:4100807-4158049 GCF_001540865.1 Ananas comosus | reverse complement strand
TGCGTGCCGGACTCCTGAGTCATCTTCCGCATCTCGTTCGAGAGAAGCGCCGCCGTGACCACCTCCACGCTTATGGACTCCTTGCCATAAAGCAACGTGGTTACCAGATGCTCATATGTCGTCGGTAGAGAAGATAGTAGGATCAACGCCTTGTCTTCGTCATCCAGATTGACTCCGATGCTGGTCAACTAGGCCACCACCTTGTTGAACTCATTTAGATGATCATGTAGGCTCGCCGCTTCTTGCATCCGCAACGTAAACAGTCGCTGCTTCAGATACAATCTGTTCGTCAGGGATTTGGTCATGTACAGATCTTCCAATTTCTTACACAATTTCGCCGGTGTCGTCTCGCTGGCTACGTTGTAAAGAACCTCATCTGCTAATAATAGATGAAGCGTACTCAGTGCCTTCCGTTCCATCTTCGTCCATGCCGCATCCGTGACCTTCGCCGGCTTCGCCTCCTTCCCGTTCAACGTCTCGTCCAATTCTTGCTGTACGAGGATTGCTCGTACTTTAATTTGCCACAATCCGAAATTGTTCTTGCCGTCGAACTTCTCGATTTTGAATTTCGTGGTCATCTCCGTCGATCTCTCCCGCAGATCGGTAACCTTCGGCTCTGATACCACTTGTTGGGAATCCGGGACTCGCCCCGGTACCGGATCTCGTGAATCCGCAACCCGCTACGATACCGACTACTATGGATCCGGTATCGATTGTTGGGATTCCGCAACAGAAACGTCAAATCGAGTTTTTACCATAAACCTGTCTCCTCTGCAAAAGCTGATACAATCATAAAAGAAAAAAAAATATGCAGGTAAAATAAGATTCATTAAATAAGAGAAGATTACACCTGACTCCTCTTCTGCAACTGAGTAGCTACAACCCGAGCCCTCTTCCTGAATCTTTTCTACCCTTCTCTCGTCTTTTATAAACCTAAAAGACAACCCATCTACGTGCACCCATGCACTAGGTGCACTAAATAACTCTCTCTCTCTTTTTCTCTCTCTGGTATGGCACCCAAGCTTCAGCCGTACTCCTCCCAAAAAAGAGAGCCACAATGCCTATTTATAATGCTCAACTTAAAACGTATCCCAATCCTAATATATTTAGGATTCATACTTTAAATAATATCTAAATCTATCTTAATCAATCTCTAATAGATTTAAATATTAATCCTAATCTAGTTAGGTTTATCCTCTAATTAATATTTAAATCTTAATTTATCTCAAACAGATTTAAATATTAATTCTTATTCAAATAGGATTTAACTACAAATCTAACCAAATCCTAACAGGGGGGTGTTGATGAGTTGGGATCAAATTATACAATTTTAAGCTACATATTTCTTACACAAGCTAAAATCTAATTACATAGGCTTCTAAATAAAGATCTAAATTGTTAAATATGATTTACAATATACTAATAACCTGCTCACAAAAAAATCAGAATTGTTTTGAGAGAAAGGTTGTATATTGCCCAGGTCATGCATGTTTCTTTGCTTAAAAAAGGAATTTAGTTGAAAATCTAAAGCAACAAGACTTCAAACTTAAAATCTCATATACAAACCATTATGCTCTTTGCCATTTATGCTAGGGACATTTGATAAATAAAATTTTGCAAATTGATGGCTGGAAAATTGGATTTCGAAATTCGTAAACTTTTAATTTTGATACTACTTCATGGCTAAGAAATTGGTCTCCAACATTTGTAAAATTTTATGAGAAACATTTTCAGATGTTCCAAATCATATTTAATAACTTGTGTGCTTTTAAAAATATGGTCATCTACGTGCTATCATGTCACGCCTCGGGGTCACTTTATAGTTTGCAGATTAGCGAAAAATGTACATTTTTTTTTTAAACCTTAACCCAAGAGTGACAGACCTGCTACAAATACAGAAAATTCACTATTTATGCGGACAGAGTTTTCCCTATATTTGCACGCCATCGCACATAGTATAAGTTACAACCACATCCATTCATAGCACATATTTACAAATATATTCACCACGACACAGTATAGTAATCATAAATCATTAACGTCTATTAGTTGAAATTGTTTCCTACCCGAAAATTAAGTTTGAAATACTAAAATCACGAAAATTGTAAAACCTTTTTGAAATCCATTTTCCACACAAAAACCTTTATCTTTTAAGAGCGAGCTACCACGAACGGTAGAAAATTATTTTCATAAATCCTCACAATGTTCATAAAACAGCTTTATTTAATATTCTGAAACATGCTATAAGCAAGGTACAACCAAAACAAGATCCCATAAAGCTAAACTGAACAACATAAAGTCTAAATTATTTATTAATGAAAAAAGGGGTGGAATCTAGAACCGAATGTGTAGTGTACCGAGTTTCAAAGTACTATACTAATTGGGCCAATTGGGCAAAGTACAATCGAGAAGTAATTTAAATATGTTTAAAGATGATATTTGAGGATTTTGGAGTGATTAGAAGTGGATTAGAGATTCAAGGAGCGAAAACGGGTATTTTCGAAAAAATGCATTTTTGAGCTGTTGGACCCTGCGCTGTGTGAAAAACAGGCTATGAGGTTCGGACCCTGAAGCCAAGATGCGAACCCTGCGCGTGCTGGCAGCCCAGATTGAGGGCATTTTAGTAATTTTGATGGAGGGGATGGGTTAAAAGAGCATATGCTCTTCTTTTTCTTCACCCACTCCCTCACTTTCTCTTTTTCTCACCCTCTCCTCTCCTCACTTCCTCTCTCTAGAGATCTCCCAAAAATTTGTAGATTGGGAGGCTTTGATCTTGAAGAGGGCTTTGAAGGTGGGAGGCAAGCTTCTTGGAGCGAGAAGGAACTTGGAGAGCTTTGTGGTTGAGGCGAGTCTTTGGATTTTAGGGTTAGGGTTTTGCTAGATCCCTTGAAATTGAGATTTCTAGTCCTCTAGATAACTCTACACTTGTTTAATCAACATTTCTCTATGGATTTTGGGATATTTTGGAGAAATTGAAACCTAGGGTTAAGAATTGGGGATTTTGGGGTTTTGAGGTTTTGAACTAAATTGATCCTCTAATTCTCTAATTGAAGGTTAGAGAAGTACCCTAGACAACTTCGATTTGGAAACCGACGGATGTTTGGTGATCATTTCGAGTAACGAACCGAACCGGGCGACGTTAGCCTTGCGAGCTCAAAAGGGAGCGCTTAGCCGCGGGAGCCCGATTGCAATTGTCTACAAGCAATCGAGGTGTTGCAAAGTGGGTGGTGCTTCCTGAAATTGTTGGATTTCTCCCTATGTCTAACACTCCTATTTGAACATATATAAGTACATGTATGAAATTATATGTAATAGGGTTCAATTAATTCTTATTCCAAAAACTTGTATGCCTCCTATGATATATTAGAATGATTATGATTGAGGACTTGGAACCTAAGATGCATGAACATAGTGATATATGAACTCTAATGATGTATTGAACTAGTAGGGGAAAACTAGTGAATTGGACAGAGAAAACAAGCGGTGGACATTGAAATAAGTGAGATACTAGATGTCATTGTGATAATTAAATGTGAATCTTGTAATAAAACCATGATTTGGGTATAATGTGATATGCATGAGAGGGATATGGCGTAAATTGAGAGAATCCAAGTGTAAAATGTGAAATTGAGTCATTGCATGAATGTGTGGCCATAGTCCATGAAGTATTGCATAGTCGCTTGTATCCACATGTTGTGATGTTTGTATTTCCTATTGATATACGCGACATAAGTTGAGTAAACTCTTGAGTATTTGTGGAAAAGAATGGGTCAGTGCATGTGTAGCGTGACAACTAGTGTTTTGAGATTCTTGAGCATGCGAGGGATTGAAAGATATCCTCTGGACCATACTAGGGATTGAAAGAGATCCCTCGATGTTGAGTTGTACATTGTAGTTAGTGGCATGAGTTGATTGGACCTTGAGTATTAAGATATTGGGTCATCGCACTTATAGCATGACATTCTGTATTCCATCATTGTTGGGCATTGCATGCCATTTGAGTGTTGAAATATGGTGAGGTCCCTGAATATTACTCGCATGACCGGTGGGTAGAACGTCCTCGGGTTGGAGGATGTGATTAAACTTGCATTGTCTGTTGTGGGCTCGTGGAGATCGCGACTCCTAAGCCGTGAGCTTCGGAGTGTCACATTGAGATTTGAGACTGAGATGGGTGTGGGTCACGACGGTGCCCCCCGGGCAGACAGTCACGGTGGTGACATGGTGCGGCGAGTTGTGACTCGACCTACGGGCGAGCCGATGCTATTGGGACAGGAAACAGGTTATTGTTCAGTATCTTGTATTCCATATATGTGCATGTGGTGAGTACTCGACCATATTGTCATTGAAATGGCATAGTGGTTAGCATTCGTTGCATGTTATACTTCGGATAGAGATAGACTTGTATCCTATACCATATTTGTCACTCCCCGGGGCTGATTTTAAAAGCCTTTTTTATAACGAGTACTGTTTCAGAAACCAGAGTTGCGGAAAACGTGCCCTTTTTTTTTTATAATTCCACCTGGCCTACGTGATGTACAGACCCGTCATAGATACAAAGTTTCTTTGGCCACACGGACAGAGTCTCCTTTGTATTTGCACGGCGTATCAACAACAATATCAGGATCACAACAATAACCTACATTCAACAATCCACAAACAATTCATGCGATGCATTTCCATATAGCTAATGATCTTTAGGAATGATGTATGCCTCTAAACACTCCTTAGGCACTGGGTGATGTAATGTACAATACAACAATCATCCTAAGTAAAAGTGCTCTCCACCTGAAAGCTTTATTTTAAATTCTATTTAATCATTCATAAAAATTATTCGAAACCTTTTAAAATTGTTTCCCACTCGAAAACTTCTCTTTGAAAACCGACTTCTGTTTGGTTCACTACCTGAATCAGAATCGGAATAAATCATTTCCATTGTCGGTGTTTGGTTCAGGTAGATATAAAAAACGTAATCAAATTAACATACTAACTTTATCTTTATAATAAATTAACTTAAATTCAAATTGAAAATTAAATATTAAAAATTTACATCACAATTTTGAAATAATGTCAAAATTTTAAATTAATTTTTTTTAAAAAAAATTAAACTTTGAAGTTGAGTGGATAATTCAAAATATAAAACTAAATTTCGATTTATTCAAATTCAAACTTAAAATTACAATTTAAATTTTAATTTGAATCCATAAATTTAGTTTAAGTTTTAAAAAAAATTTGAATAAAACTTTATATAAATTAAAATTTAATTTAAATTCAAATTTATAAATTAGATTCAAAATACTTGATTAAATTTTAATTTTTAATTCAAATTTAAATTAAAATTATAAATTATAAATTTAATTTCTAAATTTAAACTCATATTTTAATTAAAAAAAGTTGAAAAAATAAATTTAATCCGAATAAATATCCATTCCGTTCGGATTCACCTTTCAATCCGGCCTCCTAGGCCGGATTGGAAAAAGAGGTGATTGGAGGATCCCCATTCCACTCGGGAATCGAAATCAGAATGGGACTCTGATACCAAACAACCACAAACGGATTAACCCATTCCGATTCCGATTCCATGGTGAAAAAGAAGCGAACCAAACACGCCCTAATAGTAATCATCTAACCGAACAATTTAATTATTTAAATTACTAAATGCGGAATGAAAAGTAACCAGGGTGACGGTCGCTACTGCAGTCTAGCTAGAACGTCCTCACGTCGCGCCAAAAGCCAACTTCTTGCTTGAGCCACCTGGGAAAATGGGGGGTGAGATGTAGTGTCCCTGGGGTTTGGTTGTCCGAGTGACTGTAGCATCTGGGCCTTTTCGACACGTCTGGAGAGTGTCGGGACGAGTTGGAGTCGTTTTGGCCCGAAATTGACGCGGAAACGGACTCGGCGCAGTGCGAGTTGGAGTTCTGATATTGAAATCTGCAAAGTGCAGGATTTTAGTGTTGAGTACCGGTACCTGGGAGGAGTACCGGTACCCCGAGGGATTACAGAACTGAATGCTCTCGGTTTTGTGCAGTTTGATGCTGAGTACCGGTACCTGTCGGTGAGTACCGGTACTGGGACTGAGTACCGGTACTACATCAGACTAGTACCGGTACCCAGCGCGCAAATTTGTAGAATGAGGGCCGAGTACCGGTACCCAAGTTGAGTACCGGTACTCCAGGCAGCAAAGTGAGTTGGTGTTCATCTCATTGTGCCACTATAGGATTCCATGTCACAAGACCCAATCCTCATGCGTCCCTGGTCCATGTGTCAAGCCCTCAATGCTACAGTACTAAGAAAGCATGTAAGGAATTAGAATTGTAACTATCTACTATCCTATAATGCATAATATCCATATATGATCAATATAAAGAACTTAGACATAAAAAGAAGCTCAGTTGCTTCGGGATGGACACCCCCCACTTTCTTATGCTACCAAAAAGGCTAGGGTTCCGATTTCGTGATTTTTAGATGCTTCTTTGGCATTTCAGGCGAAAACGAAGACAAAAATGGGTTTTTCACCAATATCTCTTCGTAGCCTCGACGAATGCTCAAACCGAGTGAACGAACGCATTCAGAGACCTAACAATTAGGTTAGAGAGAGGTCCATTGAGATCAAAACCCTCCATGAACAAAAGCCCTCTTTTGGATGCCCTAGAAGCCCCAATATTGCAATAGCTCTATTCTAACATTTATTCTTGCAATCAATGAGTTCCATTACTTCTAGGGGTCCATTAGAGTCCATCTAGCTAGGTTCTATGAGATCAAAGCAAACCCTAACACTTCTACCATAAGAGAGGGTTGAAGCTTACCTCTACTAGCTAGACCAAGAGAGGAAGAAGAAGTGAGGAAGATGGTAGCTCTCCTCTTGATCTCCTTCTCCTCCTTCTTCTTCTTCTTCTTCTTCTTCTTCTTCTTCTTCTTCTTCTTCTTTTTCCTAGAGAGAGAAAGAGAGATGTGTGTGTATGAGAGTGTTGGAGGGAATGAGAGAAAGAGAGAGGGAAAATGCCTACTTAACCCTTCTCATGCTACAATAGCATATAAGCCCCTCCATTTTGCATCTTGTGCACTACCCAGACTGGGCAGATTTCGCATGCGGGGACCGGTCTCTCTACGGGAGGACCGGTCCCCGAGAGCTGCCTCACGTGCAGAGCCCTCGGGCAAGCCCTTTCATGCGCATGGGGACCGGTCTCTCCCACCAGGGACCGGTCCCTGAGAGCTGAACTCTCAGGACTTAGCCGACTTTTCCCTCTTTTCGCTGGCTACGCGTACGGGGACCGATCCTCACCTGAGGGGCCGGACCTTTAAGGACCGGTTCCCTCTCTAGGGACCGGACCCCGAGAGCAAATGTCATGCGCAGAACTTCTCTGCCGCCCACACTGCTTACAGGGACCGGTCTCTCCCGCCATGGACCGGTCCCCGAGAGAAGAATCTGCCAAATGTAGATTTTCATCAATTTGCTCTCCGAGATCCAACCTCAATTCACTTTTGGTGCCTTTGACTTCTTTGCCTTTTCCGAAGTATACCAACACGACCTTTGGTCGATTTTAACGAAGTCCAACTCTTGTATTTCGTGAATTCAATTCCTTACATCCTCCCTTCCTAAAAAGGAGTTTCGTCCTCGAAATGAATTCAATAACTTCAATAACTCTTACCTCAACTCATTACTTCGAAGAGATGAGGATAATGCACTTTCATCGCCTCCTTGAGTTCCCACGTGACCTCACGATCATCGTGATTGGTCCAACGAATCTTCACGTCGGGAATCTCACGATTTCTCAATTTTCGCACCTTTCGAGCAATGATCATTGCCAGGAACTCTTCATAGCTCAAGTCCTCTTGTAGATTCGGCAGCTCATAATACATAACATGTTCGGGGTCATGGACGTACTTGCGAAGGTTGGAGACGTGGAACACATTATGTACATCCGCGAGCTTCGGTGGTAATGCGAGTCGGTATGCTACCGCTCCAACACATTCCAACACTTCGAATGGTCCAATATACCGGGGACTCAACTTCCCCCGCACTCCAAAGCGCTTCACGCATCTCATAGGCGAAACCTTCAAGAAGACGCAGTTACCCACCACGAACTCCAAATCTCTACTGCGCTTATCCGAGTAGCTCTTTTGTCTAGATTGCGCCGCGAGCAACTTCTCGCAAGTGAGACGGACCTTCTCTTCCGCTTCCCGCAACACATCAGGGCCCAATGCCGCACGTTCACCTACGTCACTCCAATGTATAGGAGACTGACACTTTCGCCCGTAAAGAGCCTCAAACGGTGCCATCTCTATACTTGTTTGATAACTATTATTGTAGGCGAACTCGGCCATCGGTAAATGACTTGCCCAACTACCCTTGTAGTCGATGACACACGCCCGCAACATATCCTCCAAAATCTGAATGGTTCTCTCCTATTGTCCATCAGTTTGAGGATGGAATGCGGTGTTGAAATCAAGGCGTGTGCCGAGCGCTTCCTGTAGGCTTTTCCAAAAATGTGAAGTAAAGCGGGGGTCTCGATCCGACACGATCGACTTCGGAACCCCGTGTAACCTCACAATCTTGTCGAGATACACCTGCGCTAACCTGTCACCAGACCAAGTAGTGTGGATCGATATGAAATGTGCCGACTTGGTCAAACGATCCACAACTACCCAGATAGCATCGTGGCCTCTCACCGACCGGGGTAATCTGACCACGAAGTCCATAGATATGTCCTCCCATTTCCAAAGAGGGATAGGAAAGCTTTGGAGCTTTCCTGCTGGAAATAGGCGTTCCGCCTTAACTTGTTGACATGTAAGGTATTGCGCCACATAGCGTCCGATATCGGCTTTCATTCTCGGCCACCAGTAATGCATTTTTAAATCATGATACATCTTGGTGCCTCCTGGGTGGACACTATAGGGGGATCGATGCGCTTCTTGCAAAATTAACCTTTGGACTTCTTCGTTTTTCGGTACGCACCAACGGTTTCAAAACCGAAGTGCACCCTCGGCGTCAATGCTGAAATCGCCGCCACGTCCACTCTCGACGTCTCGCCGCACCTTTTGGAGATTCGGGTCCGGGGGCTGCAACTCCAATAAGGTTGGTTGGACAACGAGGGTTATAAGCATAGATGGGATCTCCGGGGCCACAATCTCAACATTCATCTGCCCCATGTCTCTCCACAACGGCTTTTGATGTGTGACCAACATAACCAGATTCTCCGTTGATTTCCTGCCAAGTGCATCGGCCACCACATTCACTTTTCCGGGGTGGTAAAGGATAGTAACATCGTAATCCTTTAATAATTCCAACCACCGCCGTTGCCGCATGTTCAGTTCCTTCTGCATGAACAGATATTTCAGACTCTTGTGGTCCGTATAGATCTCACAACGCGCACCATACAAATAATACCTCCACAACTTAAGAGCAAACACCACTGCGGCCAACTCTAAATCGTGGACAGGGTAGTTCTTCTCATAGCACTTCAGCTGACGGGACGCATACGCGATCACCTTTCCGCCCTGCATCAGAACACACCCCAAACCTAAATAGGATGGGTCGCTAAAAACTACAAAGTCTTCACCTTGCACCGGTAGAGCGAGCACCAGAGTCGAAGTTAATCTTTCCTTCAACTCTTGGAAACTCCGGTCGCACTCATCGTTCCACACGAACTTGGTGCCCTTTGAGTCAGATGAGTAAGTGGAATTACAATCTTCGAGAAACCTTCCACGAACCGTCGATAATAGCCCGCTAAGCCCACGAAGCTTCGAACCTCCGTGACATTTGTTGGGCGAGGCCAATCCTTGATCGCCTCCACTTTCCTCGGGTCAACCGAAACTCCACCCTCGGAAATCACATGCCCAAGAAACGCAACTTCTCGGAGCCAAAAGTCGCATTTCTTAAACTTCGCGTATAGCTTCTCCTCCCAAAGGATTTGAAGCACTATGCGCAAATGCTCGGCATGCTCCTCGTCGCTACGAGAGTAGACCAAAATGTCGTCTATGAAGACCACGACAAATCGGTCCAAATACTCTCGGAAGACACGGTTCATTAAATCCATGAACGCTACCGGAGCGTTCATGAGCCCAAACGGCATAACAATGAATTCGTAGTGATCATACCGCGTGCGGAACGCGGTCTTCTGCACATCCTCCGGCTTAATCTTAAGCTAATGATAGCCGGACTGAAGGTCTATCTTCGAGTACACTCGCGACCTCTGTAACTGATCAAACAAATCATCGATTCGGGGTAACGGGTACTTATTCTTGATCGTGACTTTGTTCAACTCGCGGTAGTCTACGCAGAGTCGAAAAGATCCATCCTTCTTGCGTACGAATAACACCGGGGCTCCCCACGGTGATACGCTCAGCTTAATAAACTCCTTATCAAGGAGATCCTACAATTGAGCTCTCAACTCCTTCAGTTCAGCCGGCGCCATTCAATATGGAGCCTTCGAAACCGGCGCGATTCCCAGAATCAAGTCTATCACAAACTCGATTTTCCGATCCGGTGGTATCCCCGGTAACTACACGGGGAATACGTCCGGAAACTCTCGGACCACGGATAACTCCTCAAGCGTTGGAGTCGTCCTCTCGACCTCCACAACGGTCGCCAAATAGGCCACACAACCGTTGTTGACCAATTTCCTCGCTCTCGTCGCCGACACCGTTGCGGCGAAGCGCGAGCTTCTACAGGCCCGGTAGGTAAATTCCTCCTGGCCCGACTCTCGAAACGTTATCACTTTACTCCTGCAATTAATGCTCGCATAGTACTTCGAGAGCCAGTCCATTCCCAGAATAACATCCAAGTCTTTCAACTTCTTGAGCATCAACATCCTAATTGGCATTATCCAGTCACCTACTTGCACCGAACATGCCAAACACTCCTTGCGGGCAAGAAAATCATGCCCAGGGCCCGATACTCGCCAAGTGCTTTTACTAGGCTGGAGCTCTATGTCATGCATTTGTGCAAATGGCCTACTAATGAATGAGTGTGTAGTACCTGTATCAAACATAGCCCTGGAGTGAACTCCGCTAATTAAAACCATACCTGCCAACACATTGCGCTCCTCGACCTCAGCAGGTTCCTCGATTTGGGCTTGAGCGGCAAACACCCGCCCGCTCGGAGCCGATCTAGCCGCCTCAGATTGGCGAGGCACCATCGCACGTCCAGTCGATGATGCAGCAGGTGGGACTCCTCCATAATGTGCCGGAGTCGCCGGAGCCGACGCGACAGAAGGGGCAGGCGAAGCCCTCACCGGACAGTAGCGGCTAATATGGCCCGCCTGGCCCCAAGTGAAGCACTTCCCCTCGCGCTGCCCACACATCCTCGGCTTATGATTCCCGCTGCAGATAGTGCACCGCTGAGGTCCACGATTCTTAGATTGAGTCCGCGGATACTTCGGGGGCCTCCTTGACTTCGATTGAGCTCCCGAACCGCCTTGAGCTCGTTTCTTTCCACCGTCCCTCTCGGACGCTTCGTGTTCCTCACGGATGTGAGCATTACCCTGCTCCGCTCACAACGCCCGATCTAACACCTCCGCAAAGGTGGTAAACTTCAGGATGTGAACCGCCTTGTAGATATCAGACCGGAGTCCTCACTCGAACCAATCAGCTCGATCTCGATCGTCCCACACTACTTCAGGGACGCAGTCGATGATATGTGAGAACTCCCACTCATATTCCGCCACCGAGCGGTTACCCTGCTTCAACTTCCTGAATTGCTCCTGGAGCTTCTTCTTCTCGCTATCAGGGAAGTAGTTGGTATAGAACAACCCTTAAAACTCCTCCACGTCAGCGGCAGAAGGTCGAAAGTTCGATTTCGCTTAATTCGCTTCCACCACACCTTCACCGTCCGCTCCAAGCAATGTGTGGCGAGGTAGACCTTATCTTTCTCCAATGTGTAAAGATCCTCGAATAAGGTCTCCATTGAGTCCACCCATGACTCCACCATCCACGGCTCGACCTTTTCCCCATCGAAGGTCTGTGGATCAAACTTTCGAAATTTCATAAGAGCCGCAAGCACGCGCTCTTTTTCCACTTTCTCGACCGTCGCATCGAGTGTCGTATAACCCGATGCTGCCGGAGGAACACTCGTCGGCGGGGGGCGTGCCGCCACCACAACCGCTGCAATGCCCTCACCTTCAACCGCCATAGGCGCGGGCGGGTCACGGCCTTCAATCGCCGTTGCAGCCGCTGCCATCATATGCCGCTCCAAAAGCCCCTAGAGATGCTCGAACCGACTCTCCTGGCGTTGTACCACACCAGCTAGTGCGGTCATTTGCGCTCGTAATTCCTGCATCTCGCTAGACCCGGCTTGCTCGGGCACCTCAGGAGGTGGTGCCGGAATGGATCTACGCGTGTAGCGTCTTGGAGACATTTAGTTCCTGCAACGCAACAACTCGGTTAATCATCTTAACCTGACAATCTCGTCGCAATTACTAGATAACGCGACTCAACTCCGCCATCGGCGGGAGTACACAAGTGTATTGGTTCTAACTCACAGCGTCATGTTGTCGGCCGCCAACACAAACACTTCGAGTACAGAACTAACACCGCGCGGATTCATCTCTAGTCACACTAGAGATCTATACTAGATCGACCGAATCGGATTCTTCCTCAACCGATATAGGTTCACGTTCTACTCACGTACCTATAACCTTAAGGTTTACTGTCACGCCCCGCCCCGAATCCACTACCAATTTGGCACGGTTCGGGCACATCAGACGGACCGCCGAACGGGCAGTACCTCTCCTGTCCGCCCAAGGCCAAGCAACCAGATCATGTACAATTAAGCGCCCAGGAATTTGCTTAAAGAACATACATGATCAAATACGATGCACACAAGTGCAATACATCTAAGAGCAAGAACCACAAGTGATATACAAGTGTATAAAGAGAGATAGTCTAACTATCACAATCATTCAACATTTACATTATTTGAATATATTATATTTTCATCTTCCAAAATGTAAGTACATGTTTTCTTCAAAATACAAGTAGCTCTCTGATATCTATCCAAAATATCAACTAGTACACGAGGGTACTCTAATGCATAAGGAAAAGCTACTAACTAGGCTCACTTAGGGCGCTATGCCCTTGCCGCGGTCCTCGCTCGGCTCG
Source organism: Ananas comosus (assembly GCF_001540865.1). Lineage (NCBI taxonomy): Eukaryota > Viridiplantae > Streptophyta > Magnoliopsida > Poales > Bromeliaceae > Ananas > Ananas comosus. The sequence continues at coordinate 4,144,954 of NC_033623.1, read as the reverse complement.
CCTCTATGTGTACCTGTACCCCAAAACCACACGGGGTGAGAACTATATAAATATAGTTCCCAGTGGGTTCGGCCGCCGACGCCGCCGGTTTTCCCACTAGGTCTAAGCTGGCACAGATAGAAAGGTAGATAGATATATAAAGAGATAAACTGCAACTACTCTATCATGCCATCAATGATGATAATGCATGCAACAACTACTATCATGCGAGAATCATGTCATGAGTATATAAAAGTACATAGTAATGCAATCTACAACATACACTATGTCTACTCGAGGTAATAATGCAAGTCTACTATGCATCTCATGTTTATTACCCAATCTGCTTGGAAATGAGCTACTACATAGTGATGTATCTGCACATGCTACTATGCCTCAATAATCCAAATGAACGAGCTACACAGTGCGTCGTGCAACTATGCCTCGGTAGTATCCAATCTCATGGCCAACCCGAAGGTTGCCACCCCGGGGTCAACCCCGACTCACCCTCAATCTCATAGGTGAGGAGAAACTGCACTCGCACACCGAGACCGTCTGCGGGACAACTACGTCTGCCCCTAGTGAAGTACTCCGGAGACTCGTGCCTCGGTGGAGCGACCACCGACAAACAAAAACAGACTAGTGAGTATGATCCAATCCTCACAAGAGGATACCCTATCTACCAGGGTCAATGTACCTCTGCTGCACAATACCAAATGCATAATCAATGCCTCAAATGCACTAATGCCAAATGCATAATGTCTACAACATGACAATCGGGAAAATCTACTATCCCTAGGTTCAAATGCCATAGTGTTCTACTACACTAGATTTGATGCCACTCATTTATGTCATGATGTTATATGTGTCTTAATACACTAAATCGACATGCCACTCGTCAATATTATAGTGTCTTTATTGCACTAGTCCAAATGCCACTCGTCTAGGCCAATTACATGTCCNTATAGAGAGAGAGAGGTTGTTAAAGAGGTGGTTTCTCTCCTTAACCTCCACGTAAACCTCTTCTTTTTCCAACGAACCTCCACTTCAGAAGTAGGAGAAGTAATGAACCAAACTCCTTTTCGAACACAAACTCCACGGATTTGCGCACACTTCGCAGCCAAGCAGCTAAACAGCTCGTCCACGCTGGCTTCTCATTTCGCCGCTGATCCCTTCACGTTAACTCTTGGATCGGAGCACTATCGCCATTTTCCACCCCCCACAGTAGGGCTTCGTAGACTCGAAGGAAAATACAGATTCAAGATATACAACTAGTATAAGGATATACAACTATATAACACGTAATATCCTAATCATCTACTAATGTAAAGGTAAGGAACGTACAATGGATCCAACACATCGTAACACCCGAACTGTGAACTAGAATCCAACGTACTCCTAAAAGAAAGAAAATGCTCAAGTCCCCTATATATATATAGGAAACTTGGCCTCCAAGTTTCATAGAAAACTTGGTCTCCAAGTGTCATAGGAAACTTAGCCTCCAAGTTTCATAGGAAACTTGGCCTCCAAGTGTCATAGGAAACTTAGCCTCCAAGTTTCATAGGAAACTTGGCCTCCAAGTTATCTAGGAAACTTGGCCTCCAAGTTATCTAAGAACACTATTCACATTCAGTTTAGCAGCACGTACAGATATTTTTCGTCTGCCCTGTCTCTCACAGAAAATTCTAAATCTTCTGTTTTCGCTTCCATTTCAACACGGGTCACTCTAGACTTATAATTTATGTCTATAAGTCCAATAAAAATAGTATCCCACACTATTTTTATTTATTTATACTTTTACATTTAAAATCCGATATATTACATTCCACCGCAACCTCACCGGAATTACTTAAATGTACACCGTAACTTCATTGTTTTTAGAAGTCCGGTACCTTACATCTACCGTCCTAAGGTCTCCTAGGTCCATCCTAGACTCTCTTTACTTGCTCTTAACTTGCTCTGATACCACGACTATCTTTCACGCCCTGAGATCGCTACCAATTTGGTCCGGTTCGGGCGCGTCGAACAGACGCCGAACGGACAGCACCTCCCCTATCCGCCCAAGGCTAAGCAACGAGATCATGTACAAGAATTTACTCAGGAAAAAAAATTCAATACATACATGATCAACTAGAAGCACACAAGTGCAACACAACTAAGAGCAAGAACCATAAGTGTACAACAAGTGAATAAAGAGAGATATTCTAGCTATTACAACCATTCAACATTTACATAATTGATTACATTACATTTTCATCCTCCAAAATGTAATACATGGTCATCTTCAAAATACATGGATAGCTCACCAACAATTATCAAAATATACATCATCTAGTACATGAGGGTACTCTATAAGCATGTAGGAAAGCTACTAACTAACTCAGGGCGCTATGCCCTTACTGCGGTCCTCGCCCGGCGCACTGGTACTCGGCCTTGCAACAAAGTGAGGTGAGAACTATATAAATATAGTTTCCAGTAGATTCGGTCGCCGACTCCGCTGATCTTCCCACTAGGTCTAAGCAGCCATAAATAGATAGATAGATAGGTAGAAACGTAAAATGCAACTATTCTACCATGCCTTCAATGCGATGCCATGTATGAAATAATCATCATGCAACATTATACTATCATACTAGTATGACGTCAAGAGTATATATATGTAATATAACAATGCAATCTACAACATACACTATGTCTACTCAAGAAAAGAATGTAATTCTACTATGACATTCATGTTCATTACCCAATTTACCTGGCCAACCCGTAGGTTAAGCCCTCGACTCACTTTCAATCTCATAGGTGAGAAGAAGCTGCACTCGCACACCGAGACCGTCTGCGGGACAACTACATCTGCCCCTGTGTGAAGTACTCCGGAGACCACTGCTTCGGTGGAGCGACTACCGATAAGCGAAACAGACTAGTGAGTATGATCCAATTCTCACAAGAGAATACCCTATCTACTAGGGTCATAGTGCCTCTGCTGCACAATCGCGGTGCATAATCAAATGCCGGGACTTCTACCATCCCTAAGTTCATGTCATGTTTACTACACTAGACTCTATGCCACTCGTTCGATCATTTATAGTAAGTTTTCTAACTAGTTGACATGCCACTCGTTCATGTTTAGTGTTTCTACTACACTAGTTCAATGCCACTCATCTAGGCTATACAAGTCCAAGTTCATCTCATTGTGCCACTATAGGATTCCATGTCACAAGACCCAATCCTCATGCATCCCTAGTCCATGTGTCAAGTCCTCAATGCTACACTATTAAGAAAGCATAGTAAGGAATTAGAATTATAACTATCTACTATCCTATAATGCATAATATCCATATATGATCAATATAAAGAACTTAGAATAAAAAGAAGCTCGGTTGCTTCGGGGTGGACATCCCCCACCCTCCTATGCTACCAAAAAGGCTAGGGTTCCGATTTCGTGATTTTTAGATGCTTTTTCGGCGTTCCAGGCGAAAACGAAGCCAAAAATGGGTTTTTTCCTAATATCTATTCGTAGCCTCGACGAATGATCAAACTGAGTGCACGAATGCGTTCGGGGACCTAACAATTAGGTTAGAGAGAGGTCAATTGAGATCAAAACCCTCTATGAACAAAAGCCCTCTTCTGGATGCCCTAGAAGCCCCAATATTGCAATAGCTCTATTCTCGCATTTATTCTTACAATCAATGAGTTCCATTACTTCTAGGGGTCCATTAGAGTCCATCTAGCTAGGTTCTAAGAGATCAAAGCAAACCCTAACACTTCTACCATGAGAGAGGGTTGAAGCTTACCTCTACTAGCTAGACCAAGAGAGGAAGAAGAGGTGAGGAAGATGGTAGCTCTCCTTTTGTTCTCCTTCTCCTCCTTCTTCTTATTATTCTTCTTCTTCTTCTTCTTTTCTTCCTAGAGAGAGAAAGAGAGGTGTGTGTGTATGAGAGTGTTGGAGGGAATGAGAGAAAGAGAGAGGGGAAATGCCCACTTAACCCCTCTCATGCTACAATAGCATATAAGCCCCTCAACTTTGCCTTTTGTGCACTGCCCAAACTGGGCAGATTTCGCATGCGGGGATCGGTCCCTTTAAGGGAGGACCGGTCCCCGAGAGCTGCCTCACACGCAGAGCCCTCGGGCCAGCCCTTTTACGCGCATGGGGACCGGTCTCTCCCGCCAGGGACCGGTCCCCGAGAGCTAAACTCTCAGGACTTAGCCGACTTTTTCCTCTTTTCGCTGGCTACGCGTACGTGGACCGGTCCTCACCTGAGGGACCGGACCTTTAAGGACCGGTCCCCTCTCCAGGGACCGGATTCCGAGAGCAAATGTCGTGCACAGAACTTCTCTGCGGCCCACACTGCTTACGGGGACTGGTCTCTCCCGCCAGGGATCGGTCCCCGAGAGCAGAATCTGCCAAATGTAGATTTTCATCAATTTGCTCTCCGAGATCCAACTTCAATGCACTTTTGGTGCTTTTGACTTCTTCGCCTTTTCCGAAGCATACCAACACGACCCTTGGTCGATTTTAACAAAGTCCAACTCTCGTATTTTGAGAATTCACTTCTTTACACATTTGCATTGACAATAACCTGTGTGAGCCTGATTGAGCTCGACAGAGACACGCTTGCATACTCGGTTGGGTCGCTCCCATGAGTGCCACTCCAGAGTGAGGCTTTACTTACGTTGGTGTCACAGCAGTCCCATTTGGGCAGTTTTCGAACCGGCCACCCCCGTGGGTGATGTGCAGTGTAGCTCGGGTATAGGCTGGATGGGCCAGTTGGCAGTCCCTTGAGATTGGGTCAGTGTGTAACTAGTAATGCATTTTTGTGTCTACAGTGAGCCTGGATTGGCATATAGCTTTAGAGTTTCTTCCAGTTTTCTTACTATCCTTTACCTATTTGTGTCTTACCTTACTGTAGACTTAGTGGGTGGGCCGTTAAGGTCGGTGACGTTACCCACTGAGGCCTACTCTGTTTTGCAGTTGTTCTCACACCCAGTTGTTGTCACCTTTGCAGAGCCGTCCGCTACTGCTGCTGCTGCTGCTGATGATTCTGACCGTGGTAAGGGAGTCGTGAGCTAGATCCCTACCATCCTTAGTCGTCGTGCTAGAGGAGTACCCTCCAGAGATAGTTTTGGGGTTTTACTATGTACATACTATTATGCTAGTGGTACTCGTTGGAGCGAGGTTGTTTTATAGCTTTTGTATGTATAGTGAACCCTTTTATGTTTTATATATACATGTTTTAGTTTTAGCAGCCCTGTACTTTGGTTGTAGCTCCTATTTGTGGCAGGTACAGCTATCGCTTCGTGTACACGAAAAATTTCTATGTATATGGCGGGTCTGTTGGCGTGCCCAGGGAAACATGGTAATCCGGGGCACGAGAGCAACTACAGTAGTAATAGAAACAAGATAGTAAATTAGTAAGAACCAACTACTACCGTAATAGAAACTCAACTGAACAAATGCCTCAAGGGTAAATAGTCCAAAATCAAACCCAATCTGGTGCCTGCCATATTGGTTCGCAGACCTCAAGTGTTGCCTGTCACAAAGCATACGCTGACTTGATTCATGCGTCAACTGACGACCTATCCGGATACGTACACCCCCTGGTTGGTGGCCAAACTAACCGGTCTCTAGAATACACAGTTCTGTGACTAAATGATGCTGATATGATCAAATCGAAAGCCGGTAGAAAATCGGTGCCTTGGCCGAAGCCAGATACAAGGGCGTACAACGCCGAACCATGATCAACTTGATCGAAACACACGGCAAAGGAGTCGATGTGTTGACCGGACCTAAGATCCACAGATATACAATATATGCAAGCCTGCTCTACATATCTATCAACAACTATCATCATGCAAGCAATGAGATATAAATGAAGGAATGATAAACAGAAGCAACTGACATGTAGAGACTAAAGTATTGATATACAAGAGCAAGGGAGAGGAAAGAAAAACGATCTCACCGACTACCAGCTCGAAGCACCCATCTGCCACAATCGTATGGGAAGCCAGGGTGCACAACAAGTCAACTGGACCTACGAAGTGTGAGATATGGATCCCAAAGTTCTAAAAGGTAATTAACACCTAGAGGGGGGTGAATAGGTGTAAACGACAAAACAAAACTTCTCGATGCAAAATTAAACTAAATGCGGAAAATTAAAACCAACACATCAAGATTTTAACGTGGGGAAACTTCAACTCGGAGTTAAAAAACCCACGGGACCGATCACACGAAACAATCCACTTTAAAAAATTGAGTACAAGGTGATTTACTATATACACGGCTCAACTTTTACCGAATCCTCATTGTAGATCGTCTTCGCTGGTCCTCGATCGATGGAACTCCTCCAATCGATCACGCCGCAACTCCTTGCAGCAACAACGCCTCGAATCCACGAGCGTCCACCGAATTCACGGCCTCGCGAAGTGCTCGCGCCAACACTCCATCCGGAGCTCGTAGAAAATAATAATTGGTAGTGATTCACTTTCTTAGAAAAACCATAAGCTATGAGGAGAAACCTTTCAATCCATCACCAACTCGGTTCTCAATGAAACATTGGAATAGAAAACCAAGAATCGAGTCGATGATTGAAAATCAAAACTTGTTTTTAAAACATAGATCGAAAAGCATCAAGAACAAGTTTTTGGGGTTTCAAATAGTTTTTCTTTCTAAGCCCCTATCATAGAACGCTCCTCATAGCTTATTTATAGGTTTAGAAGACTTTTAGATATACTAGGATTTAAAAATCAAAATTTAAAAACGAAAAGACAGTCTCAGGGTCCGGACCTCCCGAAGGGTCCGGGTCCGGACCTTGAAGCCAGGGTCCGGACCCTCTCTGCGTAACAGCAAATACAACGTACGGGATCCGGACCCTAACCCAAGGGTCCGGACCTTTGCTGCGTGTTAAAATATCCAACCTACGGGGTCCGGACCCTCGCTGCGTACACGCAGAGGAGACCTACGGGGCCCGGACCCTCTCTTAGGGTACCCCTGAACCTCAAAAAGCTCAGTTTTGTCCAGAATTTTTACATTTAAAAACTATATAAGTCTTCCAAACACTATTAAATGTATAGAATTTTTCACCACAAATTATTAACACACATACATGAGATATCGAGCATCACGAACGAGTCTTTTGATTTTGAATCACACATTCTTCGTTCAAATCTTCGTCTTCAACTTTTCAAGACTTCATTCGACTTCACGAAATCCGCCAACTTAGAAAAGTTTTTAACAATCTCCCCCTTTGGCGGTTTTGTGACAAAACCTAATACAATGCTCATCCAAATCTCAAAAATAGAAAAATGAAAGATTATCGCAATCACCAAATGACAATCTTCTGCATGATCGATCCAACAAAAAGAAATTACATTTTACACATCCTAAAACAAACTCTATGACTTAGACATGATGGAGTCTTGAAGTCTTGAAATTTCCTGCAAAAACATTCTCCAAAATACACAATTAAGATTCAAAAGATAAGCAATAACAAACCATTCAGTCATAGTCATAGTTCGAGTTATCAGTCATCAAGAACCTACACACAAGTCTAAGCATTCACATCTAAACACAAGTCTAAGCATTCACATCTAAACAAACTAAGTAAAAACTAAGTAAGCAAGTCTAAGCGTAAGCAAGTCTAAGCATGCATAGGTGGTCTAAGCGTAAGCAAGTCTAGCAATCTCCCCCTTTTTGTTAGAAAGCGCCAAAACCACAAAAGGAGGGTACCCCAAAGCACTAGTCCGAATCCGCATCATATGGAGGAATATCGGCACTGCAACACCCCATTTTATCAAAAATTGCTTTCATCAGCCGGGAGAGTTTGCCAAGCTTCTTTGTGATGTGAGCTTGCTCAGATGTTATATGTTGCAACTCTGCCGAAATCTGTTCCTGCTCAGTCGGTAGCCTCTGTTGTTCACGATAGACCGAGGAAACAGAGACATCTTCCTCAGACACCTCCTCGGACGGCTGCAAAGGATCCGGAGCGACATGAGGTAGAGTGGAGCGATGCTGAGCGGAGTGACGCGGAGGAGAACGTCGTGTGGCAGAGCGAAGCTGAACAGCAGATTTAATAAACGTCGTCTCACTTATAATGCCCAAGCTATGCTCATAGGAGCTACAACGGGTGTCCACACCATGGCTCCTCAAAATGCGCATAATAATCATAGGATAGGGAAAATGCTCATTTTGGTTCGATGTTTTGATGTCCTTTGCCATGCGATGCCAAATCAAGAAAAGGACATTCAGATTAATTCCGCAAGAGCGCAAATCATAAGGATGACCAAGTAAGTACATATATAAGAGCCTCTCCCACCGAATCACTTTCGTATTCATCGTGGGCAAAATATTATAAACCACGACGAAATTTAGGAATCGATACTCCACCTTCAACTCCTTAGACATAACAGAAATACCGGTGGAGTCCGTGTCTGGAAAGCAAACACTATTAACAATCCGACGCCAATCCCGAAGCGAATCAAATCCAGCATTCAAATAATCTGTGCCGTCAGTCTTGGCCTCCATGTTGAGTGTAGAAGCCACAACATTCGGCGTGATATCCAAAGCAACACCACGAACTAACATCTTGAATACATAGGGGCGGGCCGCCTACAGAATCTTCGAGATAACCAGCCCGTATGTAGAATTCACGAATTAATTCCAAACAGTAATCGCTCTGTTCTGGGAATGTACAAATTTCTTGTAAATCACCATTCTCATAGAGAGCTTCAAAAGCGGGGGCATGGTCAATCAAGTTGCGAACCCCAACATCATGCTCACCAATACACTGCTTCGACGAGTACATAGCATGACGTTTCGGTGCAACAGGGGCATCTTGATGTACACTGCGACGCGGAGGGTCGGATGCAGACTCACGAATCTCAACATCTCCAGATCTCTTCCGACCACGAGATGGAGGCTTTTTCCCTTTGCCCTTTTCCTGAACCGATGGTTCCTTGCCTTTACGGTGAGAAATAACTTCGGGAGCAACAGGCTCCAAGTCAGCAGACTCTGTTTCAGAATGTTCAGATGCCTGATATTCACTGCCTTCGTCATCCACAACATTCTTTCCTTTGCTCGACACAGACTTTCGGCGTTTAACACCGCCACCACCACCAGTCATCAGGAACACAAGAACTAACATAAGTGAATACATCTTGCAAGTAATCCCTGTTTATAACAATTTTATAAACAAATGTATCATGTAAATATCACTTTTTCAAAAAATTTTCAAAAATTACTGAAAAAATATCTAGAAAATCCTAGGGCCACAAGTATCCATGAATGAGCAATATCTAGCACAAAACAAAGCCAAACAATGCAAAACAATGAGCAAAAATTCATAATTTTCAGAAAAATAGGCATGGTATGTTCGATGTTCATAGTCGGAACAGATCTGAGCAAATAGATGGTCCAAATCATGCAAAATCATAACATAATGTTCTCTAACAAGTTTAGAACGAAGTTAGAGGCATAAAACAAAAGATCAAACAAGATATAGGAGCAAATCACAAGAAAACACAAAATGAACCATATTTTCGGGTTTATTAACAAGAAATAAACAAGATCTGAAAATCTTACCGAAAATGAGATGAAAACGACGAAGAACGGAGGCAAAATCACCAAGAACCGGATGAGAGCTCGTGGGAGAAGTTTGAAACGAAAAGAGTAAAGAATGAAACAGATCTGGCGATTTTTGATTTAAAAAGTCGGTCGAAGGGTCCGGACCTTCCAGATAGGGTCCGGACCTCGTAGCTTTAAACTGAATTTTTTTAAAATTATAAAATCAAAAAGCCCAACTTCATCTTTAAATGTATGTGAATTCTCAATGACTTTTTAAACAAAAATTCCAAAATACATCAAACTCAATCAATTTCAGAAAATATTCAAAAATGTCAAAATTGATTGAACGAAAAACCAAATAAATTTTAGATGAGTATAACGTGAAATTGAACACATCAAACATGATCTAAAAATTAATTGTATTTCTCCATCATCAAATCCACTAAACTAATGAACAAAGAGATCCCAAAACTTGAAATCTACAAAATAATGTAATCAAATTGAGTTATGCACAAAAATTAAAATAAGGGAGTGGCTCTTTGAGCATCTTTTAACAATCCACCTTATATCACCGAAGAGATGTATTAAAGATATAGCTAGAATTTTATCATCTCTGTAGCATCCCAATGATTTTTCAATTTTTCTTTTTCATCATTCATTCTTTTTTTATTTAGAGATGCAATGACATATACATGCGGTAGCTGCACACACTGTCCGGACGACCGGGGTGGTAGCTCTTTCCTCCATGTGATAGTAGTTTTCACACTTCCTGAAGGGATGTAACTTTTTTCACATCTTTTAAATTTCAATAACGAATACCGAAAAACTCCCCCGAAATTAGTACAACCCCCAAGTCGAAAATAGTATTGAGAATTCAAGAAATAGGAAAATCGTTATTCATATCGTAGGGAATAATCAACATGACAAACAATATTTAAAGTTCAATGTAAGAGGTGTTGAATTTAACAGTGTATACCAAAATAGAATTTAAAAAGTTAAATTTTTCAATAAACATGACATATAAGAATAGATTTGCTAATGACTAAGTAAAACATATCATGAAGCAGTCAAAGCCATATCATGAGATTCACAGATGATGCGAAAAATAAACATTCCAAAACCATTTAAAAAAAAAATGCAAAGAAGCAAAATGTTCGTGCATATATCATGGCCCATAGAACTTATCTAGATAGAGAAATTCATACCAATAGCCTTTCGTAAATGTAGAAAGCGTTTTTGATCTAAAGGCTTTGTTAAAATGTCAGCAAGTTGATCTTCTGTAGAAAAATATTCAAGTTGAAGCACATTAGATTCAACTAAATCTCTTAAAAAGTGATACTGAAGTTCAATTTGTTTTGTTCGAGAATGTAAAACAGGGTTTTTAGAAATATTTATGGTACTTGTGTTATCACAAAGAATTATAACGGTGGTGGAGGGGATTCGATAGTCACTAAGTAAACTTTTCATCCATAATATCTGAGTTGAGCAACTACCGTCAGAAATATATTCGGCCTCAGTAGTGGAGAGTGCAATGCAATTCTGTTTCTTACTATGTCATGCAACAAGACAATGGCCAAGATAGAAACACGCTCCACTTGTACGTTTTCAATCATCCACAGAACCGGCCCAATCAGCATCTGAGTATCCAATCAAATCAAGAGATGTTCTTTCAGGATACCAGTTACCATAAGCAGTTGTTCCTTTAATATACCGAATAATTCTCTTAACCACTTTCAGATGAACCTCCTTGGGAGTAGCTTGATAGCGAGCACAAATTCCAACACTAAAAGCTATGTCCGGTCTACTCGCAGTCAAATATAACAAACTTCCTATCATACTCCGATAAAGTTTCTCATCTACACTCTGTCCCTCAATATTCAATCCAAGTCTTTTATTATTTGTACCCATCGGAGTAATCTGAAGCTCACTTTGTTAGTTTTCTACCTTAAGTGGATACGGTTAGGTTCATACGCTTTCTTAATCAATTCTTTAAACCCAACCTGCCACGGTTCCTAAAGTAATGAGGCTACCCATGTTTATTATTTTCTGAACCTAACTTATAACTCCCTGTCTCACATCTACTCTTTGAAATAGCCTCATACTATCCTTCAAAGTTTTTACCGTAAGTAACATTTTTCCGAAAATTTTAATCGGGGCCCCGCACTGTTTTCTACGGTGACTAAAACGCTTTAATTACTGCTCACTTAATTTCTACAGATACTACTCCCTCGAATGAATAAAAGAACCTGAAGCTCACTTTGTTAGTTTTCTACCTTAAGTGGACACGGTTAGGTTCATACGCTTTCTTAATCAATTCTTTAAACCCAACCTGCCACGGTTCCTAAAGTAATGAGGCTACCCATGTTTATTATTTTCTGAACCTAACTTATAACTCCCTGTCTCACATCTACTCTTTGAAATAGCCTCATACTATCCTTCAAAGTTTTTACCGTAAGTAACATTTTTCCGAAAATTTTAATCGGGGCCCCGCACTGTTTTCTACGGTGACTAAAACGCTTTAATTACTGCTCACTTAATTTCTACAGATACTACTCCCTCGAATGAATAAAAGAACCTGAAGCTCACTTTGTTAGTTTTCTACCTTAAGTGGACACGGTTAGGTTCATACGCTTTCTTAATCAATTCTTTAAACCCAACCTGCCACGGTTCCTAAAGNACGATCGAAAACTTATGAGTATAAAAAAATCTATACTCGTAAGAATATACTAGCCGAACTATATATATATATATATATATATATATATATATATATATATATATATATCAACCTGGCCCACGTTACTTACAGACCCGCCACAAATACAAAGTTTCTCTGTCCCCTTAGACAGAGTCTCCTTTGTATTTGCACGGCGTACCAACAATACATCAAGATCTCAACCACAACTTACATTCACTAATCAGTAGTCAATTCATGCCATGCATTTCCATACAACTAGCGATCCTTAGAGATGATGCATGCTTCTAAACACTCCTTAGGCGCTGGATGATACAATGCACAGTACAACAAAGCATCCTATTTAAAAGTACTCCTCACCTGGAAGCTTTGTTTTTGAAATCTATATAANAATTTATCCTACGAAACAACATGACACGTAACATAGTAGGTCGCGGATTCCTCACAAATCTTCGTACGTAGTAGAGATTCCTAGCGATCAACATACCTTTACGTACCGTACTTAACTGATGACTAATCACTTACATTCAACACCAACTCTAGAACTACATAACAACCATGCGGCACGTTTATGTTTCCTCTGAGACAGATTCCCCTGTCTCTTTGAAACATAAACACCGCCCAGACATTCATTGCACCCGGTCCAACTATATATAAAGTACTCCTCACCTGGAAGCTTTGTTTTTGAAATCTATATAATCATCCATAAAACATTCGAAAACCTTTTTAAAACTGTTTCCCACTCGGAAACTCCATTTTGAAAACCGACTACCTCGAGGGTACCACGATGCGTAAATACAAGAATCAAATATCCATAAGACCAAAACCTGATCCACAAATCTCTAATCATGTGCAAGTATAACGAAAACATCCACTAAAACCAATTCACGAACAATCAAACAATCATAGGGATCATCTAACTGAACTATTTATTTATTAAACTACTAAATGCAGAAATAAAAGTAACCCGGGTGACGGTCGCTACGGCGATCTAGCTAGTACGTCCTCTCGTCGTGCCCAATGCCAACTCCTTACCCGAATCACCTGGGAAAATGGGGGGTGAGAAACTGCAATCAACGTTTTCCAGTGGGTACGACAGAGCCACGAAGGCAAGCCGTAATCACCGGAAAACAAAGGAGATAAGGTAAACATATATAGATGCTGTGATATGAAGAAAACTACAGTAGCTATAACAGATAAATAAGAGCAAATAATAAAGACTGCTACTGTATGGAAAACAAAGCTGAACATGGCTCAAGGTAACCAAACTGAAACCGTAACCAATCTAGTGCCTGCTATGTTGGTCCGCATACCTCAAGCGCTGCCTGTCACTAATCTGCATCGACCTGATTCATCCGCCCACTGGACGACCCATCCGGATAAGTACACTTCCGGTCGGTAGCCAAACCGACCTGGTGTCATGAATACCCCCAAGTGCTGTGACTATGTCATGCTGGTATGCTCAATGCGAAAATCGGCTGAAGCCGGTGCCTTGGCCAAAGCGAGACACAAGGGTATACAACGCCGAACCACGATCAACCAGATCGAAACACACGACAAAGGAGTCGATGTGTTGCTTGGACCCAAGGTCCACAAAGATACAATTGCTATATGCAAGCCTGCTCTACATGTCTATCAACAACTAATAATATGCAATCAATAAGGTAAGATATACGAACGATAAACAAGCAACCGACATGTAGAGACTACAATGCTGAAAAGAAGAATAGAGGAAGGTGAAACGATCTCATCGACTACCAGCTCGAAGCACCCACTTGTCACTGTCGCGTCGGAACACTGAGTGCGCAACAAGTCAACCGAACCTACGAAGATCCACTGGGTCAGTATCCAACCCACTCACCTAAAATACACAACTCACAAACCTCGACACAAGTCCCAAATATCGGTTTCCCAAAATCGATCACCGAAACTCGCAGGAAGTCCTGAAAACCACACCGGGACGTCGTCGGGACCCACTAAGTGTCCCGAAACTCACCGACTCGTGCCATGAGTCACCCGCTACCACAAAACACATCGATTTGATGTCTTGGCAGCAAACACAAGAACACACAACCAAACAATTATCGCCTAATAATTATTCGGATCCGGATTTCCGGAAGTGTCAATTTCGACATCGGAACCCACTGTCGCTCACCTGTCATCTCCGAACCCACGATATGATGATGGTGACCAGCCGACAAGGCTTAGCGACAACTCACAGGGCAACCAAACAACGTCCGAAGAAATTCGAACCGAAATCGCGTTCTTTCGGCGAATTTCGTCGAAAAAAACGCACCGAAATCGACTTTCGATTTCCGCGAAGGCTAATAGACCTTGGACAATCAGTCCAGAGGTCACCACACACACATATGTGCTGCCCACAGTAGCCACAAAGTGCACAATTGCAAAAAAGTCCCTCTATTTACATAAAATCCCAATATTCTAGGTAAATAAGGCGACTTTGTGGCTCGTTAACACAAACCGAGGACTTCTAAGGTCCGCCGAGACACATTCTGACAGGTCTCGACTTGCTGGAGGCCGTGCTTACAATCCGGAGCACAACGGCTCACTGTGGGAGGTGCGAGAGCAACCCGAAAATTCTGCGAACAGCGCGCAGCCGGGGAAAATCGTGCCGAACAAGCCGATACAGCATCCGTTGATCCAAAGTAAGGTGAGCACTATGATCAGCACTGACCAGCAATCACCATGCTCACCTCCGGAGGCATCGAGACAGCCTCGGATCACTGGAAAAGCATGCGCAAGCCATAAACAGCAACCAAAAAGGCCCCAAAGGAGCAACACCGCCGAAACAGCAGAATGAAGCCTTCCCGACAGAAACTGAGATGAGCACGATGATCAGGGATGAGTCACGATCATCGTGCTCCCTCCACAGAGATCGGGAAGGCTCGGGTTGCCCGGAACAGCAAGCCATCCAAGAAGAGCCCTATTTCGGGCTTGGCCGGAGCAAGCTTGCTCCGGCCGGCTTCCGGCAGCACGGTGACGTGCGCGCGGGCCAGAGGTGGGTGCGGGGAAGGGGAGGAGCACAGTGCTCACCTTGGCCAGCGGCGAGGAGCGAAGGCGGCATCGGTGAAGCGAGCCAAGCCCGCACGATCTAGGGCTCAGGTCCAGAGGCAATAGCGACCACGGCTGCAGTCGGAGAACTCAGGGACGACGGCGGTGGACGGTAGGAGGCTGGAGGGAAGCCGTGGAGGTGGACTAAGGTGGCGGCGGCGCGGGGGAGAGGTCGCACACAGACCTCGGCCGCGGTTGACAGAAGCGGTGGTGGCGGCCTGCACGGACAGCGGCGACCGGTGGGGGAGGTCTCTGAGGAAGACGGCGGGAGCGACCTCAGGCGGTGACGGCGCGGGGGAGAAGCCACACACAAACCTCGGCCCGAGCTCGGGCTAGATGGCTGCAGGCTGCAAGGGCGGCGAGCGGAGGCGGTGGCGGTTAGTGGGGAGGGTCACCGGGACTCCGGGGATGACGCCGGAGGTAGGACAAAGGGAGGGGGTGCTCAGTACCACCCTCAGCCAAAGAGGCAAAGAGAAAGGTGGTGGAGGAGATGAAAAAGATGAAGAGGAAGGAGGCTGCAGCTGCTGCTGGCTGGCCGGGGCTCGGTTGGCGGTGGCCGGGNGGTCCAAGATGGTGGAGAGGAAAGTGGAAACAAGAGAGGGAGAGGAAGAAAAATAGGCTGAGGTGGTGGCCGGAGATCAGTCGGCGGCGGACGGGAGGCGTGCGGCTAGGGCAGGGGGAAGCAAGGAGGTGGCTGGGGGTTAGCTTGGTGGCTAGGGTTAGGGTTTCCTAGTGCAAAACCCTAGATAGCTATAATATAGCTAGCTCCAACATGCGAAAAAACCCCTCAAAACTCGATAATTTAATCCGCGTCCCTCATAGCGCGAGTAAAACGTGCGAATACACCCTCACATGCTATTTCACGCAAAACGGTACATAAAATGTCGAGATTTTTGCAAAAATACCGTTTTGCCATTTAAGACCCCTCCTCGATCAACGGGCGATATCCGCAGATCCATCCGTCAGATTTGAGAACGGATCGCACCAGTGCGATGAGCACGACAGAGACAACAAACTCACTATTTCATTTTGCCTCAATTGGTCACGAATTCGCGACAAAACCCAAGCTCTCTCCGAAAGGCGAAATGACGAACAAATACATATAATACATGTATTTTCAGAATTTCTCGAAATTCGTGTGTCAAACCCAAATTCCGTCAGCGCCTTTAGTTCCAAAATAGCTGAATCGTTTGAAATGAGCTATTGGATTGCTATGAACGGAGTCCGATACACGCCAGAAGCCAACTCCATGCATTGGTCTTTACAGAAAACCGAGTTACTATTCACTTTAAGTGACAACTGAAGATCGCGTAAAATCTCTGTTCTAACTTATTTTCTCCCGAAACTTGACGAGTGCTTTGTAATTAAATTACACGCAAAAACATCGTCAACAGAGAGTCTAAGTAAACTGTCAAATTCTCAGTCCTTACATCTTTATCTTTAGTTGCGCCAAAAATGATGTCATCAACATAAATTTGTGCCACAATAAAATCATTGTTCGAGTGTTTTACAAAAAGAGTTCTATCCGCTCTCTCTCGGTTGTAGTCCTTTGCTAAAAGATATTTTCTTAAACATTCGTACCAGGCCCGCGGAGCTTGTTTAAGTCCATAAAGTATTTTTTTCAATCGAAAAACATGATCAGGATATTTTGAATCTATAAAACCTTTTGGTTGTTCAACATAAACTTTTTCTTTTAAAAATCCATTTAAAAATGCACTTTTAACATCCATTTGAAAAAGAGTAATTTTAAAACGACAGGCTATTGCGAACAAAATACGAATTGATTCAAGACGAGCAACCGGGGTGAATGTTTCATCAAAATCAATTCCCTCAATTTGTGAATAGCCCTGAGCAACAAGTCTAGCTTTGTTTCGAATTATAGCACCATCCTCATTTTTCTTATTTTTAAAAATCCATTTGGTACCAATTACATTTTGTTGCCCAGGACGTGGCACTAAATCCAAGACATCATTACGAGAAAATTGACCAAGTTCTTCTTACATAGCATTTATCCAATATTCATCAAGAAGAGTTTCATCAATATTCTTTGGCTCAATTAAAGATACATAACAAGAAAATTCACACTTCAATTGTCTCCTAGTTCTCACACCAATAAGAGGATCTCCAATTATATTTGACAAGGGGGGGTCTTTTAAAATTCTCACAGGTTGAAGATCAAAAGAAGTGTTAGGGGTTTCAAGAGGTACAGATAAATCATGCGATGCAGCAGTTTCAAGAGATGCAGTTTTATCAGATTCATCATTCATAGGTAACACAAACGGAGAATCATCATCATCATCATTTGACAAAGTATTTGAAGAATTACTCACAGAAAAACTTACAGAAGAAGCTTCATCAACTTTTATATTACATGATTCTATCACCGTCTTCGTACGCAAATTGTACGCACGATATGCTCGACTGGTAATAGAATACCCAAGAAATATTCCTTCATCACTTCGGGAGTCAAATTTTCTAAGATTTTCACGATCCCTAAGGATAAAATATCTACTCCTGAAGACACGAAAATATTTAATATTTGATTTTCTACTATACCACAATTCATACGGAGTATTTAAAGTATCCGGGCGTAAGTAAATTCGATTAATAACATAGACGGCCGTGTTAACTACTTCAGCCCAGAAGTGTAGTGCAACTTTCTTGCTATGAAGCATAACACGAGCCATCTCTTGAACAACCTGATTTTTTTCGTTCAACCACTCCGTTCTGTTGTGGTGTATAAGGGGCAGAGAATTCATATTTTATACCTCTTGAAACACAGAAATCAATAAATTTTGAATTTATAAATTATCCCCCTTGATCACTTCGAATGCGCACAATTTTATCATTACGTTCAGTCATAAGACGATGACAAATTTCAGAAAAAGAATCAAAAGTATCAGTTTTTTCACGTAAGAAGGCACTCCAAACAAAACGAGCAAAATCATCAACCATAAGAAGAATGTAGCATTTTCCACCAATACTTTGAATCCTAGATGGACCCATCAAGTCCATGTGAAGTAATTCTAGAGGTTTAGATGTTCCTAAGTAATTCAAATTCTTATGTGCGGATCTAGTTTGTTTTTCCAGTTGACAACTCTCACACACAGTGTTCTCCTTATAGTTTATCTTAGGTACACCTCTAACTACTTCCCTCTTTGTGATTCTAGATAGTTCTTTAAAGTTCATATGACCTAGTCATTCATGCCATAAGGTTTCAGTATCTAATGTCGCTAGGTTACAATGTTCAGATGAAGCACTAGGAACTACATAACAATTGTTCTGTTACCTAACACCTTTTAAAAAGAATGAATTATCATCAAGAGTCACAGTGTATTCTTTAGCAGAAAATTTAACTGAGTACCCATCATCACACAGTTGACTTATGCTTATGAGATTTGTTTTAAGCCCTTCTACATAAAAAACATCATTCAAAGTAGGGCCATCAGAGATAGTGACTATTTCTTTTCCAACAATTTTAGATGACCGACCATCTCCGAAGACAACAAATCCTCCGAAAATTTTGTTTAAAGATGTAAAACAATTTTTATCGCCGGTCATATGTCGTGAACAACCACTATCTAAATACCAAGAAGAATTATCATAAGCATGAAGTGAAGTGTGTATGACAAGGCAAGGAAAGAGTTCACCTTTGCGCACCCAAACCTTACGTGTTTTGGGTTGCATCGGCCAACTTGATTGAGACACTTGATGCTTGTTGACGATTTGTCCAATGCTTTTCTTTGGATCACCCTTTTTCAGTTTTCATGCGTGCTTTGCATTCTTTTTCGGATCTTCCTTCTTCATTTGTTCCAGCAGTCTCCGTTTCATGGGTGTCGTAGTAGTCTTCGGCTTTTGTTTGCAATATCTTTTCACATGACCTACAACACCATATAAATGACAAATTTTGTTAGCAAAATGATTCTTAAGAGGGATAGACTTACTACAAACCTCAGGGGCAGGTTTCGTTAAATGTTCGTCCACTTTCTTCATCACTTGATCGACATAGGTCCTTTCATATCCAAGTCCGAACTTATTGGTTTGACCAAGTCCTAACATCTTATCAAGTTTGCTTGAACCAGACGAAAATCTATTTAAATTTGATTTGAGTTGTATAATCGTCTTGGTAAATTCCATGTTTGATTCTCTAGCTTCCGTGTATTGTTTGGTAAGGAAATTAATATTTTCCACATACGATTCTTTTTCCTTCTCAAGCAATGTACACTTATCTAGTAAAGAAATATAGGACTTGTTCAAACCATCTTTTTCTTGCTCAAGACTTTTTGTCAAAGTTTCCAATCTTGTGTTCTTTTCTTCCAAATCAAGCAATCTTCGCCGCAATTTCTTGTTGTGCTTCGCCATCTTCTTTGATTCAACAACAAGTTGATGTTACGCGGCGAGCATATCATCTTCTTCCGACTCTTCATCCGATGAATTACTCTCCGACGTAGATTTTTCATGCAAAGGAGACAAAGAAGTAGAGTTAGTAGAAGTTAAACACATAAAAGAAGAATCATGTGTTATAAGTGCAGTGGCATTTATATCCTCATCACTTGAGGTTGACTCATGAGATGACGAATCATCCCAAGTAATGGCTTGCATCGCTTTCTTTTTCAAAGATTTTTTATTAGGACAATCCGATGCTATGTGACCAAAACCTCTACACTTATAGCATTGAATTTGCCCTCCAACATTTTTCTTTTCTTTTGAAAAATCTTTTGATTAATTTTCAAAATTTCTAAATTTAGAAGAACTACTCCCTTTTAACTTGTTTTGCTTGGAGGAGGTTGGTTTGGACGGTAGTTTCTTCTTAAAGTTTCAACGGAACTTCCTCGTTAAATGTGCCAATTATTTTTCAAACTCCTCCAAGATTATGTCTACGTCTGAATCTGAAGATGATGGCGTCAAGTTGTCTCCTTTTGTTGATTTAAGAGCCATACCTAAAACTTTAGAAGACAACATGGAAGAAAATGAATTAGAAGGAAAAGTCATTTCATAAGTTTGAAGCGCACCAACTAATTCTTCTACTTTTAATTCATCAGGATGTTTTATTGTTTCTATGGCAACAACATTTGGACGGAATTGTTCGGGAAGGGTTCTTAGAATTTTTCGAACAACTTTAGGTTCAGAAATCTTTTCTCCCAAGTTAGCACAAGTATTAACAATATCTTGAAAACGAGTATAATACTCGGTATAGGTTTCATGTTCTTCCATGAGAATTGAATCAAATCTACTAGTCAACATTTGCAATTTTTGAACTTTTACCAAGCTTGTACCCTCATGTGTAACTTGTAAAGTGTCCCGAATTTCTTTGGCGGTTTCACACGCCGAAACACGAGAAAATTCAGTTTGATTTAAAGCATTGAATAAAGCATTAATACCCTTTTCGTTAAACGATGATAATTCATTCTCTTCCTTCGTCCACTTATTTCTAGGTTTGGGGACGGTAGCATTATCGACAACTTCATTAGGATGTTTCCATCCAAATTCATTAGATTGCCAAACCCACTCATCGATGGCAATTAGAAAAGCTCTCATGCGAACTTTCCAATAAGCATAGTTGGTGCCATCGAAGAGTGGGGGTCGATTAATGTTACCACCCTCGGCCATAGTTTACAACCTCTACCCGCTCTGATACCACTTGTGAGATATGAATTCCAAAGATCTAAAAGGTAATTAACACCTAGATGGGGGGTGAATAGGTGTAAACAACAAAACAAAAATTCTCGATGCAAAATTAAACTAAATGCGGAAAATTAAAACAAACACATCAAGATTTTAACGTGGAAAAACTCCAACTCGGAGTAAAAAAATCCACGGGACCGATCACACGAAACAATCCACTCTAAAAAATTGAGTACAAGGTGATTTACCATATACACGACTCAACTTTTACCGAATCCTCATTGTAGATCGTCTTCGCCGGTCCTCGATCGATGGAACTCCTCCAATCCATCATGCCGCAACTCCTTGCAGCAACAACGCCTCGAATCCACGAGCATCCACCGAATTCACGGCCTCATGCGAAGTCCTCGCACCATCACTCTATCCGGAGCTCGTAGAAAATAATAATTGGTGGTGATTCACTTTCTTAGAAAAATCATAAGCTATAAGGAGAAACCTTTCAATCCATCACCAACTCGGTTCTCAATGAAACATTGGAATAGAAAACCAAGAATCGAGTCGATGATTGAAAATCAAAACTTGTTTTTAAAACATAGATAGAAAAGCATCAAGAACAAGTTTTTAGGGTTTCAAATAGTTTTTCTTTCTAAGCCCCTATCATAGGATGCTCTTCATAGCTTATTTATGGGTTTAGAAGACTTTTAGATAGACTAGAATTTAAAAATTAAATTTTAAAAATGAAAAGACGGTCTCAGGATCCGGACCTCCCGTAGCGTCCGGACATTGAAGGTTCGGACCATGAAGCCAAGGTCCGGACCCTCTGTGCGTAACAGCAAATACAACGTATGGGGTCCGGACCCTAACCCGAGGGTCCGGACCCTTGCTGCGTGTTAAAATATCCAACCTACGGGGTCCGGACCCTAGCTTCAGGGTCCGGACCCTCGCTGCGTACACGCAGAGGAGACCTACGGGGTCCGAACCCTGAACCTCAAAAAGCTCAGTTTGTCCAGAATTTTTACATTTAAAAACCATATAAGTCTTCCAAACACTATTAAATGTCTAGAATTTCACCACAAATTATTAACACACATACCTGAGATATTGAGCATCACGAACGAGTCTTTTGATCGTGAATCACACATTCTTCATTCCAATCTTCGTCTTCAACTCTTCAAGACTCCATTCGACTTCACGAAATCTGCCAACTTAGAAAAATCCTTAACACGAAGATCCACTGGGTCAGTAACCAACCCACCAATCCAAAATACCCAACTCCTGAACCCCACACAAAACCCCAAAATCAGTTTCCTAAAACCGATCACTGTAACTCGCTGGAAGTCCCGAAAATCACACCGGGACGCCGTCGGGACCGACTAAGTGTCCCGAAACTCACCGTCTCATGCCACGAGTCACCCGCCGCCACAAAACACATCGATTTGGATGTCTTGGCAGCAAACACAAGGTTACACAGCCAAACAATAATCGCCGGATAATTATTCGGATCCGGATTCCCGGAAGCGTCAATTTTGACGCCGGAGACCACTGTCGCCCACCCGTCATCTCCAAACTCACGATATGATGATGGTGACCAGTCGACAAGGCTCAGCGATAAAACTCAGGGCAAACAAACAACGTCGAATGAAATCCGAACCGAAACCGCGTTCCGCCGCCGAATTTCGTCGAAAAACACACCGAAATCGATATTCGATTTCCGCGAAGGGCTTCGAACCTTGGACGATTAGTCCAGAGGTCACCTACGACCTAAATATACTGCCCACAATACCCGCAAGATGCAAAATTGCATAAAAGTCCCTACATTTACATAAAATTCTATTATTTTATGTAAATAGTGTGGTTTTGTGGCTCATTACCGCAAACCGAGGGTTTCTGAGGTCAGCCGAGACACGTATTGACAGGTCTCGACGTGTCGGAGGCCATGCTCATGATCTGGAGCACAATGACTCACTGTGGGAGGCGCGGGAGCGGCTCGAAAATTTGAGAACTGCGCGTACTTGGGGTAAACCGCGCCAAAAACGCGGATTCGGAATTCGCTGATCCTAAGTGAGGTGAGCAATGTGATAAGCACGGACGAGCGATCACCGTGCTTACCTTCGAAGGTATCGAGACAGTCTCGGATCGCCGAAAAAACAACCACAACCCAAAACCATGCACAAATAGCAATAATTAAAGCTCACCGGGCAGAGGGGCTTAGGTCCGGCCGGCGGTGGCTCGGCGGCGGTTTGCCGGTCGGGGCGCTATCGGCGGCGGCCGGGATGTGCGCGGTGCACGAGGGAGAGGGAGGGGAGGCGGCTGGTGGTCAGCTAGGTCTAGGGTTAAGGTTTGCATGGTGCAAACCCTAGAAGGCTAAATATATACATGAAACTCTATTTTGCGTAAAAGTCCTCCAAAACCCAATATTTTAAACTGAGTCCCTCACAGCGAGAGTAAAATGCGTGAACACACCCTGACTTTCGATTTCACGCAAAATGGTACATAAAATGTAGGGCTTATCGCAAAATTACCGTTTTGCCATTAAGGACCGCTCCTCGATCAACGCGTGATATCAATAGATCCATCCATCAAATTTGCGAACGGATCGCACTAATACGTTCATCATGACTGAGACAACAAATCTACTATTTTGTTTCACCTGGTTTGGCCGCAGATTCGCAACGAAATCAATCCTCTCTTCAATAGGCAAAACCACACACAATACATAAAATATGTGTATCTAGTTTTCTCGAAATTCGTGTGTCAAATCTAAAATTCGTCAGCGCCAATGGGTCTAGGATAGTCGAACTGTTGAAAACGACCTATTGGATCTGTATGAATGGAGTCCGATACACGCCGGAAGCCATCTCTACTCTTTGACCTCTCCGAAAACCCGGGTTACTATTCACTTTAAGTGAAAAGTAAAGATCGCGTAAAATCTCCATTCTAACTCGTTTTCTCCCAAAACTTGACGAGTGTTTTTATAATTAAAATACACACAAAAATATCGTCAACAGAGAGTTTAGCTACACCGTCAAATTCTCAGTCCTTACATCATCCTCCCCTGAAGAAAGTTTCATCTTCGAAACTTGCTCACAGGTAAGGCTGATCCGATGCTTAACGAACCAGAACAACACATGCATGCGATGTCAGAAAAGATGCATTGGTAACAAAAAGCTTTCTATTTACAACATCAAACAAAAGTTATACCCGCGATGACGTCAGCCGATTGATCTTCCTCCTGGCGCGTCATTATGAAGACGTGTTCGCCAGTGGCCTGGTGTGCCCCCTCCTCCTGTCGGGATGTCGAGGGGCTTCCAGATGAAGAATACGTTGCGTTGCCACGATCCTGCCATGGAGCTGCTGGAGTAGACACTGCAGTAGATACTGTTCCTGGCCCTTTTGTGCAATTTGCCCGAAGATGTCCATGTTGGCCACACTTGTAACAGTGATTGTGGTGTTTTTGTAAGGAAGTGAATTCTCGAAATTCGAGAGTTATACTTCGTCCAGGATCGACTAATTATCGAGCGAGTAGGCTTCGGAGAAGCTAGAGATGTCCAAAACACAAAAAGTGCTTTGAAAATCGAGTCCACGAGAGCGAATAGTACAAGATCTGCACTTGGCAGATTCTGCTCTCAGGGACCGGTCCCTGGCGGGAGGGACCGGTTCCCGTAAGCAGGAGGTCTGGCAGAGTAGGGGTCTGCGCAGAGTTGCTCTCGGGGACCGGTCCCTGGTGGAAGGGACCGGTCCCCGTAGCTGGTGGTTGCGGTGGATGCTTGATGAAACCGATCCCAAGCCTGAGGGACCGGTCCCCGTAAGCGAAACCAGCGAGACAGCAAAAATTTGGCTAAGTCCTGAGAATTTCCACTCTCGGGAACCGGTCTCTCGGGCAAGGACCGGTCTCCCAGGGATCGGTCTCTCGGGTAGGGATCGGTTCCCGTACGCGTGAAGGCTGGCAGAGAGCCTTCCTCCCGCATGGATTGCTCTCGGGGACCGGTCATCCCGACGAGGGACCGGTCCCTCCGCGCAAAAACTGCCCAGGCAGAGCAGTTTGAGAAATGAAAAGTGGAGGGGCTTAAGTAGATATTGCTACAATAGAGGGTATAGGGGACCATTCCTCTCTCCCTCTCCCTCATTTCTCTTCTACTTACACACTTTCTCTCTCCCTCTCTCTCTCTAGAACGAAAAGAAGAAGGAGAAGGAAGGAGAAGAAGGAGAGGAAGAAGAAAAAGGAAAGAAAGGTGGAGAAGAAGAAGGAGATCAAGGAGAAGGCCTTGGACATCTTCACCTCCCTCTCCTCTACCCTTTGGTGTAGCTCAAAAGGTAAGCTACTAAACCCTAGCATGTAGAACTAAAGGTTTTGGGTTTTTGGCTTTGGAAATAGGTCAAATAGACCTCTAGCATGCTTCTAAATAGATCAATGCTAGAATCTAGGGTTTTGATGGAGTGGTTTGCTATAGGTGGAAACCTAGGGCTCCAAATTGGGGTCTTTTATAAATGATGAGATTGATCTCATTTGGTGGCTTGTAAACCTAATTGATAGGTGTCTAAACGCGGGGGCGAAGTCGGATTTTCGCTTCGTTGAGCGGGTGAAAACCTATCGGCGAAATATAGCCGATTAAGCACTGTTTTGGACCAAGGATGTCGAGACCTCGTCGAGACCTCGTCGTAACGTTCATTGGGAAGCGTTTCTAGAACCTTTGTACCCTCAAAAGGTGGGGGATGTCATTCCGAAGCAACCGAACTCTTTTCTGTCTTAGAAATACATGATTTTCATCTCTTGCATGTTGCATTATAGGATTGCATTGTAGCACCTTTTTCCTTATGCTTCTAAATGTTAACCTAGTGTATATGGAATACTTGGTGAAATGGATAGGTAAGGATTGGGTCGGAACATGGATCCTATAGTGCTGAAGGAAAGAAATGAACTCGATAGTTATTTAGTGACATAGAGAGTGGCATCTAAATATTTAAAGAACAGAACGAGTGGCTTTATGTAGTGTATTTGACACTAGAGGTATTCGTGAATTTAGGGATAGGTGGATTCCCTAGAAAATGACTCGTGAACAATGAACTTAGTAGAGCTAAGTAACTATGCATGAATGTCGGAATAGGTGAGTTCCGAGAGAAATGTTGGCCCTAGTTCGTAGGGTATCCTCACGTGGAGAGGATAGATCAAATTCACGGTCTGTTATTCAGGGTGGTAAAGCTATCCATATCCTCACATGGAGAGGATTGTCGTCGAGTACTCCGGAGTGTCGGGCGATTAGGACAGAGTTGATGTCCGCAGACAGTCCCGGGTTGGGGGCCACATGGAGCCTCCTTACCCAATGGGATGGATATGTGAGGCGTAGGCAAACCCAAGGGTTTCGCCACAGATTGGGTAAATGAAAAGTTAATATTGTCATCGAACATTGCTTATCGAACATGGATCGAACTTGTTAGCATGATAGTAAACTTTTACTAATTGATGCATGCATTCATTTCACATGATTATGGGCATAGTAGCATAGTTTTCTTATTATGTCTTTATAACTTTGATATATATATCTATCTGTTTCGTTGTTACTCTTGCCCATTTGGACCTAGTGGGGAGATCGGCGAAGTTGGCTGCCGAGCCCACTGGGAACTATGGAAGATAGTTCTCACCCCACTCTATTTCCAGGGCTAGGTACAGGTTTGCCGGGCGAGGACCGCGGCAAGGGCATCGCACCCGACCAGTGAGGATTATTGGTAGAGTAGTAGCTTTCCTTTTGCATTAGCACACCTACGTACTTGAGAGAGATTCATGTAGGTGAAGACTTTGGAGAGCTATGTATTTTGATGACATTAGTAGACATGTATTCATTTTGGGAAAGAAAATGTAATTGCATAAAGAATGCAAATGCGATGTAATAGTTAGTAGTTCTCTTTTTTTTTTCACTTGTGTATCTTGTGGATTACTTGCTCTTCGTTGTTGGCACTATTTGTGCCTCGTTGATCATGTATGTATGAATTTAATTTTCCTAGGTAAATTCTTGTACATGATCAGGTTGTGAGCCTTGGGCGAGCAGGGGAGTTGCTGCCCGTTCGGCGTCCGTTCGCCGCGCCCGAACCGTGCCAAATTGGTAGGGGTTTCGGGGCGGGGGCGTGACAGTTTTGGGCACTCATAAACCTTGTGAGGCTTGCCGCAGATGACACAAGGTTTGGTGCTCTACTTCTGAGATGTAGTGAGGGCATTGCTCGATCCTAACTGCATCTTGTGATGTTTAGGTGGCCATCCTTCACTCGATTCGCCACCACCAAAGCTCTCTTGTGCACTGTTCCTATCCTCATTCTTCTCGGATGCGTCCCGTTCGATTCGAGCGTCTTCCATGTCATTCTGCACCATCAGGGCCCGATCTAGGCTCTCGTCGAACGTCAACACGCCATGGGACGCGATCAGAAGCCGAATACTCGGCCTTAGCCCTATCGTAAATAGCAGGGCCTTATGGTACACATCACAGACCACAAATGGAATGAGCCCAATAATGCGAGAAAAGTCTTGCTCATACTCTACCACAGTACGGTTGCCCTGCTTGAGATGCTCTAGCTCGCGCTCTAGACCTTGCTTGGTGCTATCCTTGAAGTACTGGCTGTAGAGGAGTTCCCAAAAGTCCTTCCAGGGTGGGCAGATCCCAGCAAGTTTCTTCTCGAAGTGGTGCAACCACCAACGATATGCCTCATCGTCCATGCAGTAGATAGCCAAAGAAACTTTATCCTGTTCCTCGATATGCAGATCTCGAAAAAGCTTCTCCATGTGGGCAACCCAGCTCTCGACTGCCCAACTGTCATCATTCCTTCCTGCGAACTTCGGCTGATCGAACTTTTGGAACTCCGCCAACCTCGCCTTGATGCGGGTGCCCTCCGCTGTAAGGGTGTCACGCCCCGCGATCGCCAATTTGGTCGGTCCGGGCACGTCGAACAGACGCCTAACGGACAGAGCCTCCCCTGCACACCCAAGGCTAAACCACAGCAATCATGTACAAGAGTTTGCCCAGGATAAACTCAATCAACATACATGATTCAACGAAGCACCACAAGTGCTATACCAACAAGAGCAAGATACAAGTAATTATACAAGTGCATAAAAGAGAGATAATCTAGCTATTACATCCATGTGGCATTCATCATTCACATTTACAACTTTGATTACATTTGCATCCCCAAAATGAATATACAAGTTGATCTCCAAAATACATAAGCAACTCCCAAATTACATCTACATCACATGTCAACCGGGTACACGAGAGTACTCTAATGCAAGTGGAAGTTGCTAGCTAACCTAGAGCGTTATGCCTTTACCATGGTCCTCTGCCGGTACGCTCTCGCTAGGCCCTGCAACAAAGTGGGGTGAGAACTATATAAATATAGTTCCAAGTGGGTTCGACCGCCGACTCCGCCGATTTTCCCACTAGGTCTAAGCAGGCATGAGTAACAGATAGATAGATAGATAGATAGATATCTTGAAATGAGCTACAACATAGTAGAAAATATGCAACATGCTACTATGCATCATAATCAATGAAATGCATGAGCTACTACATAGTAATGTATACTACTAACATGTACTATGCCTCAATGAACAATAAATAAGCTACTACCTAGTATATGATCTACCACATGATACTAGGCCTCAGTATACAAGAAATGAGCTACTACATAGTATGTAATCTACACATGATACTATGCCTCAATAATCACATGAATGAACGAGCTACTATATAGTGCGTCGTGCAACTATGCCTCGATAATCAATCTCATCTCAAATCTCATCGGTGAGAATCCGCTCACTCACCTGAACTCACATCTCAAATCTCGTTAGTGGGGAGACTCTGCGCTACACCCACTCGAGACCCGCCTGCGGGACAACTACGTGTGTCCCAACGCGACTACTACTCCGGAGCTCGCTACTTGGGTGGAGCGACCACGCCAAGGTTACACAGACTATGTGAGTATGATCCAATCCCCGCACACGAGGATACCCAGTCTACTCGGGTCACAATGCCTCTAATGCACTAGTTCACATGCTACTACTCAGGAGATAGTTATCTATCCTAAGTTGATGTTATAGTGTTTCTACTACACTAGTTCAAATGCCACTCATTGTGTCATGATGTTGTAAGTGTCTAACTACACTAAGTCGACATGCCACTCGTTCGTGTTATAGTGTCTCAACTACACTAAATCGACATGCCACTCGTTCATCATCACAAGTCCAAGTTCTTCACTTTATGCCACTATAGGATTTTTGTCACAAGACCCAATCCTCATGCAACCTAAGATCAAGTGTCAAGCCCACAATGCTACACAACCTAGGTAACATGCAAGGAATGGTAATGTAATCCTCTACTAATCCTATAATGCACAATATCAATATATGAATATGATCAATATAGAACTTAGACATAAAAGGAAGCTCGGTTACTTCGGGATGACACCCCCTACCTAATATCGCATTCCGATTGCTCGTAGTCACTTGCAATCAGCCTCCCGCGACACTCGTGTCCGGCTCCGCTCGCACTTGCGAATGCTCAATAATCGCAATTCGCTTCGCGGCCTCGGATTTTATAGGTCTTCAGCTAGATGCCACGATGCCCGGAATCCGTCCCTGTGATTTATGGATGCCGCCTCGGCCATCCAGGCGGAAACGAAGCTGAAAACCCTTTTTTCGGCAATATCTTCGCACCGACTCGTCAGATCGACGAACCGACTTCGCCAACGATCCAGAAAACCTAGCAATTAGGTTTACATAGGGTTAATTTAGACCAAACCCCCGTATATTGCAAAACCCTCCTTAGAACCCTAGATATTCAAGAGTGTGAGAAATCACTATTTCCACTCATGATTCATGTATCAATCCTCTAGTTAGCATGCTAGGGTTCCAACACAACCATTCTTAGGGTATATAATTGAAGCCCTAAGAATCTACCATGGAAGCT
Organism: Ananas comosus; assembly: GCF_001540865.1. Classification (NCBI taxonomy): domain Eukaryota; kingdom Viridiplantae; phylum Streptophyta; class Magnoliopsida; order Poales; family Bromeliaceae; genus Ananas; species Ananas comosus. The sequence goes on along the minus strand of NC_033623.1, from coordinate 4,115,076 downwards.
CAAGAAGCTTACCTCAATAAGCTAGCTCCAACACAAGGAAGAAGATGAAGAAGGTAATGCTCCACTTCCTTTGCTTCCTCTCCACCAAATCCCTCTCCTCTTGCCTTCCTCCTTGAAGAGAGAGAGAGAGTTTCTAGAGAGAAAGAGAGGTCTTTTAGGGTTTAGGTTTCAGGGAATGAGAGGGAAAGGCTCTCACCCCCTTCATATTGCCCCCACTAATGCCAAATTGCATAAAAACACTTCAACAATGCCTCTTTGTATACAGCCCGCGCAGGGCATTTTCGGGCTACGGAGACCGGAACCTAAGGGACCGGTCCTTGAGGGACCGGATCCCGTAGGTCCTCCCAGCCCAGCAATTAAGGACTTAGCCAATTTTTCAGCCTTTTCAACTTTTGTCCGTTTCTTCTCCGTTTTCGCTCGTTTGGTCTCCGATTCTTTTCAAATCACACCAAGACCCTCAAAACATATTTTCGAGCGTATTTAAACCCTCTTTTCATCCATACTTATGCCGGATTTAATTCTCGGTCCAACATAGCCTTTTGAGTTTCGTTTTCGCGCCCAACGCGCCCCGAAAACACCCGAATGCTCCCGAACTTCACCGGAATCGTTCTGATGGTTTTTCAAACTAGCATACACCGTAACTTCATAACTTTAGAAGTTTGGTATGCTACAAGGGGTATCAGTACCCCCAGCAAAAACCGTCGTGGTGGCCGTCGTCGCCGTGATAGTGACGGTTGGAGCTGCGGCAGGCACGGACATCGTGGAAGGATCCCCGGCCACCTGAATGTCCTGTGCCGGAGGTGGAACTGGGGTAGTAGTAGATGCAGCCTGTTGCTGCAAGAACTGCTGAAACATACTAGAGAGGGTCGTCAGCTAACCCCTCAAATATAACACACTGGACCTTTGCAAATTGCGAGATTCGAGTGTTTGATCTGTGTTTTGAGCCTTTCCACAGTTTCTAGAGAGTCATAGATAGTGTTCCGACCCATGGCTCGCATCCCGAGAATTGAGGTTTCAACTTGGCACCAAAATCCAAAAGATTGGATAAGTTGGTCTGCTCTCGGGTTGCCTCTGCAGGGTTGTGTACCGGTACAACCTTGATGGTTGTACCAGAACACATTTTGTACCGGTACAGCCCTGATGGTTGTACCGGTACATATGTGGTTTATGGCCAACTCGAGCCTCGGGTTTGCGCATTCGTGGGATCTGTACCGGTACACTTTCCCGTGTACCGGTATACTTTGCCAGATTGCAATTTGACAGCTTTGAGGGGTATATTTGCTATTGTAGCAACTCTATATTAGTCCCCACGCCCCTTTGAGGTTTCCCTGTGTTGAGAACAGAGGAGAACCAGGTAGAGGACCCCTCCACTTCCTCTCTTTGATTTTCCTTCCTTTTTCTTGGATTTTTAGAGGAATAATCACCTCTTTTTGCTTCTTTTGGTTTTTTGGTGACCTACTCACCATTGGAGAAGCTTTGGAAGGAAGTTTGGAGCTTGCTTGAGGATTGATCTTCAACCCTAGCTGGTTTTGATCCTTGTTTGGAGCTTCTAAAAAGGTCTCCTCTCTAGATCTTAATTTTGTGGATTTCATGTGTGGAAACCCTAGAAATGAAAACTTAGGGTTTATTTGGGCATTTTGGATTTAGGGCTTTTGAACCTTGATTCCTTGGATTAGAACCTTTCTCTAAATTGGATTGGAAGGGTTCTAGCTCTCTTTTGGAGCTGGAGAGGGATTTTTACTCTATAGGTGAGTTTTGACCATTTCTTGGCTTGTTTATTGTTCGGACTTAGAGTTGTTCGTAACATTCACTTATCCCTCTTAGATTTATCTTTAGGGGACTAGGAGGCTAGAGGGCACCTTCGTCGGCGCAAACGAAGGAGTTTTAGCGGAGCTTCGGTGGGTTTGACCTCACCACAAATGAGAAAATCTCATTCTTGTTGATTTAAGTATCGTAAAATGAAAAATCATGCATTTCATGTTAGATGCATTATTTATGAATTTTAGAATGCCTAAAATACTTATGTTGTATACAATACATTTTTGGACCTCTATGTAGTAGAGAGCTTGCATGTGAGACTTATGCATGAGATTAGCATTCGCATTTGGGACTTGGAATCATGTTTTATATAGTGGAAATGATAAATGTAATATGCCCTTGGATATAAATCTCAATTGGACATAGGAGAATATATTAGGCCATAAAGTGGCTTTGGATTTGAATAACTTGTGAACTAGAAAGCTAATGTCATAAAGCGACATTGAGCTTGGGGTATATATGAACCTAGTAATAATGCCATAAAGAGGCATGGGAATTCGAACATGCTTGGATATAGCAATGCTATAGTGTCATAAAGAGACACTAGACTTAGTGAGTATTGGATCTTCACCTTGTGACATAGAACTAGACCGTTGGGTTATTAGTGGCTATTATCATGTTAGAGACATGATGATTAGATACTTGGGACGGTGACTATGCTTGCTTGCCATTTGTGCTTATTCGCACATGCTTGTGAGGGTCGTTTCCTACAAGCCGGCACTCCGAAGTTGGCCTACGCGACTTGTGTTCGCTTGTGCGGTATCGAGAAACCTACGGGGTCGAGAGGGATAGACTCATTCCTAGAGTGAAAATGTTGGAGCTACCACCGGCACTTAGGTGGCACAAGCTGTACTACACTGGTGTAGGTCCTAAAACAAAATTGAACAATGACATCAATCCATAATGATAATCACTACTCGATAGGGTGTAGTAGTTGGATTAGCTTGACATGCTTAATATATAGCTTTGGACATTTAAGACATGTAGTATACTTAGTAATATCGCTCATTGCATTATAGTATACTTACTTGCCATGTGGGATCATACTAGTTATGTCTTGGACATACTTGATCATGGTAGAATGAACGTACAACATATTGACATCATGTTATTTATGGCTTAGTAGTTTAGCATTCAATATATATGATTTCATATCTGCAGTTAATTTTCCATTGCTTTTCATATCTACCTTATTCTTTTCGGCCTAGTGGTGCATTGTGTTGAGGTCAGTAATTGCCCACTGGAAACTATACATTATAGTTCTCACGCCCCCTGTTTCTTATTTTCTTTCCGAGCCTTCCACACCGGGTGAGGCTAGGGACCGCGGAAAGGGTATCGCCTCGAGCTAGCTTGTTGGCGAGGGATTTATCGATAGGTGGTCTACCTCTCATTGGTTTTATTTTGGAGAGGTTGAGAGTTGTACCTGTGTATAGTGACCATCCCTTTTTGTATCTTGAGACAGTCGATGTATTTACTTTATGTTTTATATTAGTGGATTAGTTTCCTTTCTCTCTACTTGTTGTTAGCTACTGGTTGCTCTGATATCTCTAGTAGTCTTACTTCTTCTTGCTTTCATATCTCTATTGTTGTAAACGCCTTATATGTGCAGGCATATGGCGGGTCTGGGCACACACCGGGCGGGCCTATGCCGGGCCCCGAGGCATGACATCAAATAAGCTACCTGGGCCTCGAGCTGCTGGGTACGAGTATCGCTCAGCGGCTGAGTACCCACCTACTCCCCACCACCTCCACTCGTAGGAGCATGCGTACTGTCCGATGTCTGCGCACCAGTACGTCCGCCACCACGACCCGGACTAGGGGTTCCACCATGAGCCATCTGTAACAGAAAACACTGTCAAGCGAACCATTCGACTCGACATAAATACACACCGGGACTTAAGCCCAATACCCCGCACTTGCATGCCTATATGCCTTAGGTCTCCTATGGGTCAACCTAACCAGTGGTTCGGTTAGAAAATTTATAGATGTAGTTGTAGTTGTTTCACGCTCTGATACCATCTTAATCTGTCATGCCTCGGGGCCGATTTTAAAAGCCTTTTTATAATGAGTACTGTTTTAGAAACCAGAGTTGAGGAAAACGTGCTATTTTTTTTAATTCCACCTGGCCCACGTGATGTACAGACTCGCCACAGATACAAAATTACTTTGGCCGCACGGACATAGTCTCCTTTGTATTTGCACGGCGTACCAACAACAAGATCAGGATCACAATAACAACCTACATTCAACAATCCACAAATGATTCATGCGATGCATTTCTATACAGCTAGCGATCGTTAGGAATGATGCAAGCCTCTAAACACTCCTTAGGCGCTAGATGATGTAATGTACACAATACAACAATCACCCTAATTAAAAGTGTTCACCACCTGGGAACTTTGTTTTTAAACTTTATTTAATCATTCATATAACCTATTCGAAAACCTTTTAAAACTATTTCCCACTGGGAAACTTCATTTTTGAAAATCGACTACCTCGAGGGGTAGAAAACCACAACGCATAAATCCAAATACCAAAGATCCATAAATCTCCTATTGCAAGCATCATAGGAAAAATATCAATTCAAACCAGTTCACAAATACTCAAACATTAATAGTGATCATCTAACTGAACTATTTAATTATTTAAATTACTAAATGCGGAATGAAAAGTAATCAGGGTGACGGTCGCTACTGCAATCTAGCTAGAACGTCCTCCTATCATGCCAAAAGCCAACTCCTTGCTCGAGTTACCGGCGAAATGGCAAGTGCGAAACCACAATCAAGGTTTTTCATTAGGTGCGACAAAGACACGAAGGCAAATCGTATTCACTAGAAAACAAAGGAGATAGAACAACATATATGTATATGACATGATACGAGAGCAACTACAGTAGTAATAGAAACAGGATAGTAAATGAGCAAGAACCAACTGCTACTGTAACAGAAACTCAACTGAACAGATGCCTCAAGGGTAAATAGTCTAAAATCTAACACAATCTGGTGCCTGCCATATTGGTCCGCAAACCTCAAGCATTGCCTGTCATAGAGCATACACTGACTTGATTCATGCGTTCATTGATGACCTATACGGATACATACACCCCCTGGTTGGTGGCCAAACCAACAGGTATCTAGAATACACAGTGCTGTGACTAACTCATGCTGATATGATGAATATGAGAGTCGGTAGAAAACCGGTGCCTTGGCCAAAGCCAGATACAAGGGCGTACAACGTCGAACCATGATCAACTAGATCGAAACACACGACAAAGGAGTCGATGTGTTGCTTGGACCCAAGGACCACAGATATACAATATATGCAAGCCTGCTCTACATGTCCATCAACAACTATCACCATGCAAGCAACGAGATATAGATGAACAAACGATAAACAGAAGCAACTGACATATAGAGGCTAAAGTACTGATATACAAGAGCAAGGAAGAGGAAAGCGGAATGATCTCACCGACTACCAGCTCGAAGCACCCACCTGTCACAATCGAGTCGGAAGCCTGGGTGCGCAACAAGTCAACCGAACCTACGAAGATCCATCGGGTCACTAACGAACCCACTAATACAAAATACCCAACTCACGAACCCTACACAAAATCGCGAAATCGGTTTCCTAAATCCGATCACTATAACTCGTCAGAAATCCCAAAAATCACACTGCGACGCCGTCGGGACCCACTAAGTGTTCCGAAACTCACCGACTCATGTCACAAATCACCCGCTGCCATAAAACACATCGATTTGGATGTCTTGGCAGCAAACACAAGGTTACACAGTGAAACAATCATTGTCGGATAATTGTTCGGATCTGGGTTCCCGGAAGTGTCAATTTCGACACCAGAATCCACTGTTGCTCACCCGTCATCTCGGAACTCACGATATGATGATGGTGACTAGCCAACAAGGCTCAGTGACAAAACTCAGGGCAAACAAACAACGTCGGATGAAATTCGAATCTAAACCGCATTCAGCCGGCGAATTTCGCCAAAAAACGCACCGAAATCGATATTCGATTTCCGCGAAGGGCTTCGAACCTTGGATGATCAGTCCAGAGGTCACCTACCACCTAAACATACTGCCCACAGTAGCCGCAAAATGCAAAATTGTATAAAAGTTCCTATATTTACATAAAATTCTGTTAACTTATGTAAATAGGGTGGTTTTGTGGCTCGTTACCGCAAACCGAGGGTTTCCGAGGTCAGCTGAGATACGTACTGACTGGTCTTGACGTGCTGGAGGCCGTGCTCATGATCTGGAGCACAACGGCTCATTGTGGGAGGCCCGGGAGCGACCCAAAAATCTGCGAATTGCTCGCACAAAGGGTCAACCGCGCCGAAAATGCGGATTCGGAATCCGCTAATCCTAAGTCAGGTGAGCAATATGATCAGCAAGGACCAGCGATCACCATGCTCACCTCCGGAGGCATTGGGACAACCTCTGATCGTCGAAAAAACAACCACAACCCAAAACCATGCACAGATAGCAATAATTAAAACTCACCGAGCAGAGGGGCTCGGGTCCGGCTGGCGGCGGCTCGACGGCAGCTTGTGGGCCGGGGCTCGATCGGCGGCGGCCGAGAGGTGCGCGGTGCACGAGGGAGAGGGAGGGGAGGCAGCTGGGGGTCAGTTGGGGCTAGGGTTAGGGTTTGCATGGTGCAAACCCTAGAAAGCTAAATATATACATGAAACTCTATTTTGCGCAAAAGTCCTCCAAAACTAGATATTTTAAACTGAGTCCCTCACAGCGCGAGTAAAATGCGCGAACACACCCCCACTTTCGATTTCACGTAAAACTGTACATAAAACGTAGGGCTTATTGCAAAATTACCGTTTTGCCATTAATGACCCCTCCTCGATCAACGCGCAATATCATGAGATCCGTCTGTCAGATTTACGAACGGATCACATCAGTACGTCCAGCACGACTGTGACAACAAATCCACGATTTTGTTTTGCCTTGTTTGGTCGCAGATTCGCGTCGAAATCCATCCTCTCTCCAATAGGCAAAACCACACACAAATACATAAAATATGTGTATAACCAGTTTTCTCGAAATTCGTGTGTCAAACCTAAAATCCGTCAGCGCCAATGAGTCTAGGATAGTCGAACCATTGAAAATGAGCTATTGGATCACTATGAATGGAGTCCGAGTGCCGGAAGCCATCTCTACTCATTGGTCTCTACGAAAACCCAGGTTACTATTCACTTTAAGTGAAAAGTAAAGATCGCGTAAAATCTCCATTCTAATTCGTTTTTCCTCGAAACTTGACGAGTGCTTTTGTAATTAAAATACACACAAAAACATCATCAACAGAGAGTTTAGCTACACTGTCAAATTCTCAGTCCTTACAATATTGCATTGTTGCATCCTGCATAGAGGGTGAGCATAATAAGTTCACATGTTGTGTTTGGGGTTGATCATGATATTCTTGTGAGTTGGGCTTGATTTTGTGAGAAGTCTCTGATTGGGTCAAGAATAAGTCACATGTGCACATATTGGACTTGGTTTTGTGAGAAGTCTCTGATTGGGTCGAGAATAAGTCACATGTGCACATGTTATGTGTGGGGTTGATTATGATATTCTTGTGAGTTGGGCTTGGTTTTGTGAGAAGCCCCTGATTGGGTCGAGAATAAGTCACATGTGAAGTGACGGTTGATCATGTTATTCTTGGACCTAGTCCCCGTGAGGCTGTGAGGGGTGAGTTGGACTGGATCTTGTGAGAAGCCTCTGATTGGATCGAAAATGAGTTGGGTCAAGAGTGAGTAAAAGAGCACCGTTGATTATAGTGAACCATGGAACTTATTCCCTATCATTGTAAGGCATAGCTGTAATTACTTTCAGTTCTATACATGCTCAGTGTAGTTGCATTATTACGTACCAGTTTTTGTAGCTACTTATACCTGATTAGACATAGTGGGAAAATCAGCGAGGTCGGTAGTCGAACCCACTGGGAACTATGTTTATACTTCTCAACCCCATGTTTTGCAGGTCCACACGTGAGCAATGCAGCGGTGCGAGGAAAAGACGTAGGTATAGTTAGCATCCTGCTATTGCGACCATAGATAGATGTACCCTGGATCGGTGTAGCTTAAGAGTTTGAAAAGAATGAAAGAAATGTAACAAATTTGATTGTATTTGGAAGATTGTAAATGTAAAGTGAATGAGATGAATGTTTGTAATAACATAGTTATCTATGTTTATGATGCCTTTCTTATACAATATGTGTATAAGTTTTATTCCTGTTTGGAATGTTTTGAATTATACCGATTGTGACGCCTTGGGCGGACAGGGAAAAAAAATATGTCCGTTCGGCGGGTCTACCGCATGCGCCTGTGTGGGGCTCCTTCCACCTATTTGGGGAAGGTATAGTAGGGCGTACCAGAATGCCACTAGGTTGAGACCTCTAATGCTCGCTATAGACGCGCCTCACGTCTCGTCTCGACTCGGTCCGCCAAGCTCACCTGAAATGGAAGGGTGAGAAACCAAACAAGGGTCTGCTAGTGGGTACCACAAACCGAGGAGGGCGAGTGTACTCACTGGTAACCAAAATTGTAACAGTCAACGATAATACAGTAGAAATGTCAGTAGGAAACAAGATATGTACATATACAATACCGTTATTGTAAATAACATATGTCATTTGGACAATCAGTCCAAAATACCCAATCCAGAATCCGCCGTGTTGGTCTAAGGACCTCAAGCAAGTGCCACGCCGCTGTAAATGGCATATAACCCTAGCATAAGCTCCTGGGCTCACGGGTTGAAAGTACGACCACTTATCTAGAAAAAAAAAATACCGTTGTGGTGGCCAAATTGTTGGTGTACGTGAAATATGTACGAGCAGTGCCGATCAATGCAAATATGATTAATAGCCATCGGCAAGGAGCCAACAATCAACACCTCAGGGTGTGCCGACCGAATAGGTCATCAAACTACCAAAATCTCAAAACCGACCAACTAGGTTATAACTGATGTCACATCACTCACACATATACTCAATAACTGCTCTACTTCTAGATCATGATAATCGAATGCAAAAATAGTTGAGTAGAGCATCAAGTAATGAAGTCAAATGGTCCTAGGGTCAATAATCATAGGTAATGCAAGGAACATAAAGAGAGAGAGTGGAGGGAACGTTACCAAGTATACACCACTAGACCGACTTCGGATCGAAGTACCTACCTGTTACAGTGTCGTGTCAGATAGCGCAAGATCGTCGACCAGACCTACGAAAGGCCCACAGGGTTAGGGTCAGGGTCCAATCCACCAACTCAAATCATAGTACTCACAATCCCAAAATTTTCCACGAAATCGATTTTCCAAAAACAGATCTCCGTAACTCACCAGAAGTCCCGAAAATCACATCGAGAGGCCGCCGGGACCCACGAAGTGTCCCAAAACTCACTGACTCATGTCATGATTCACCCACTGCCTCAAAACACATCATTTTTGGATGTCTTGGTTGCAAACACCAAGGTCACATGTCGAAACGATTATCGTCAGATAATCACTCCAATTCGGGTTCCCGGAAATGTCGATTTCGACACCGAAACCCTCCACTACTCACCTGACGTCTCTGAACTATTGGAATAACATAGGTGACCAGCCAACAAGGCTCGGCAGTAAAACACCACGTGTTCCAACAACGTCGGATAAAATCCAACCCGAAACCGCGTTCCGCCAGCAGATTTCGCCGAAAAACGCAACGAAATCGATATTCGGTCTTTGTGAAGGGTTTTGGACCTTGGATGATCAGTCCAGAGGTCCACTACCATGTATACACGCTGCCCAGAGCAGCCAAAAGGCAAGAAATTACAGAAATGTCCCTACTATTACAAGTAATCACCATATTTTATGTAAATAGAGAGTTTTTATGGATTGTTACTACTAATCGAGGGTTTTCGAGGTCAGTCGAGACATGGGCTGACAGATCTTGACAAGGCGGAGGCCGTGCTCGCTATTCGGAGTATCGTGGATCACTGCGGAAAGCACGGGAGCAAGCCAAATTTCAGCGAACAATGTGCTTGAGGAGCAATAGGGCCGAACTCACAGATTCGGGACTCACCGACCACAGATGAGGTGAGCACTATGATCAGCATTGACCAAGGGTCACGGTGCTCACCCCCGGAAGTGTCGGGACCTACCCAAGCACCAGAACAGTGAACAAGACCCAAAACTAGCCTTAATTGGCTATCTATGGGCAGAGAGGCCTAGGCTCCGCCGGCGACTGCTCGGCGGTAAGCGCGTCGGCGGCAGGGGGTTGCGGCCAACTGCGGGTAGGTTGGCGGCTGTGCTAGACCAACCCGAGCTCGCACGGGTTAAGCTCGGGTTCGGCTTGCTTCTCCAGCCAAGGTGAGGGTTAGGACGGCCGGAGGGGTGGTGCGGGGTCCCCCTGGGGCCGAGTGGAGAAGTGGGCGACGACAGTCAGCTGCTGAGAAGGAGGCGCGGCAAAGCTCGGCCACATAAGCCCCTAGGACAGAGTTACAGCAGTCACGACAGCGATGCTCGCGAGCGGCTATGGACTGCGGGGGAGGTCACCGAAGGTCGGGGGAAGGCGCTGGTGAGGGGCTTGTGGGTGGAGGGTGCACCTTGCACATGCTCGACTGAGATGGAGGAAGGTGGTGGCAAAGTGAAAGGGAGAGAGAGAGTATGGGATGCTTTTTCGGCGGTTGGAGGTGCGCGCCGGCAGCCGGGAGGCGCGCGGCGCAAGCAGACAAAGGAAGAGGGGCAGCTGGGGGCTCCGCTAAGGACAATAAGTCTAGGGTTAGGTTTTGGATCATGAAAACCCTAATTCACGTTTATATATAGGAATGTAGTTTGCGTATAAGTCCTCCGTTTTCCATCATTTCTTGCTGAATCCCTCGCAACGCATGTAAAACGTGCGCACGCATCTCCAAGTGCGATATCACGCAATTCGGTGCATAAAATATAGGTCTTTTTTAGCAAAGTTTCAGATTTGTCCACTTTGACCCTTCCTCAAAGATCGTGTGATATCAGGAGATCCATCCGTCGGATTTACAAACAGACTACGCCAGCGCTTCCGGCACTGCCGAACCATCGAGATCACAATTTTGTTTTGCCTGAATTGGTTGCAGATTCACGACGAAACCTATCCTCTCTCCGATTCATAAACACCACATACATATATATACATTTTATATATATATATATAATTCAAATTTAATAAAAAATTCAAATTCAAAATTTGAATTCCTCTTGATTTAACAGTCTTGGATATTACATATCAAGTTATTTTCGATGCTAGTAACTCTGAATTGATGATCGTCTCCATTAGACTAAATTTAGAGTATTTGAAATACCTAAAAAATAAATTTTGTGACTTTTTCATACTATTTCCCTAGTGATCGAAGGAGCCCATAATCAATAATTTTAATAGTTATAATGAGCTGTTTTCAAGTTTAACGGTGTAAAAATATCCAAATCATATAAAATTTTGATAAAAAATTAGTTACACTAGCTAAGATTTTAGTATCATCACATTTTGTTCGATTTTTATTTTCAACCGTTGATTTTGAGCCTTTTTTATCATTAGCTAAACAATACCAAAAAATTACAAAATTTATTTTTTAGGTATTTTAATATTCTAAATCAAGTCTAACGTAACCGATCGTCGATTCAAAGGTTCTAGCATCAAAAATAACTTGATAGTACAAAAGCCACCATGTTTTTAAAAGCACACAAATCGAAAACACTCTCCCTCTCCTATATATATAGAGAGAGAGAGAGAATAGGGATGTTATATTGTTAGGAGCATGGAGGCCTCTATACTAGTAGGTTATTTTCAATTATGAGATTTCTAAATCGACGATCGGCTCCATTATACTTTGATCTAAAGTATATGCAGTATCGAGAAAAAAAGCTTGCGAGTTTTTGATATAATTTACCTAGTAATAGAAAGGATTTAAAATTAATAATTTTTAAAGATTGATATGTGTCATTTGTGAGTTTAACGGTGTCGAAATATCCAATTATGAAAAATTTCGGTAGAAAATCGCTTACACTATTTATAGCAAAATCAATATTTTTGATCTAAAATTTTAATGTCATATATATCATCACTTTTTGTAAAATTTTAATTTTTTTTGTTGCTGATTGTGGATTCTTTCAATCACTATGTATATGATATGTAAAACTAATAAAATTTATTTTCTAAATACTTCTAATACTCCAAGCTGTTTGGTTGGGGGATTAAGGGGGGGATATGGGGTTATCCCCAGCCCCCCCTCCCCCCCGCGCGCCCCCTCCATCCCAAAACGGTGTTAAATGGGTGTGGGGATTGATAACCCCAAGGTAACCCGTTAGGGGTGGGGTTAACAATCCTGATCACACCCCCCACCCCGCCCCCCTCTTGGAATAGGGGTGGGAATAGCTTTCCACCCCTATTTAATTTTTAAATTTAAATTTAAAATTTAATTTTTAAAAATTTATAATTTGTAGTCTGAAAATTAAATTTTATAATTTTAAATTTTAAATTTTAAATTTTAAATTATAAATTAATATTTTAAGTTTTTTAAATTTAAAATTTGATAATTTGATATTTTAGATTTTTAAAATTTAGATTTAATCTTAAATTTAAATCTAAAATTTAAAATTTAAAACTTTAAATTTTTTAATTTGAGATTTAAAAATTAATATATTTTGAAAATTTGAAATTTCAAAGTTACGTATTTAAATTTAAAAATTTAAATATAAAATTTAAAAATTTAAATTCTAATATAATATAAAGAGCAATATTATTATTTTTTATTTATAACTATCCACTATTCTTCTTATTCCATCTTATATATTTCAATGCTATTTTTCTTATTTTTTGGAACAACAACGCAATTTCATCCAAACGCAAAATTGGTCTATTCTAGGTTTATACCTGAACTTATACCTATCCCTGGAATAGGCAGTTCTTGCTTATAACCAAACCAAATGAAGCCTAAATCAAGCCTGACTGACCTGATCTTCGATTTGGAAGCCTTTTGATTGAAAATGACTTAGAAACATGGAGCTTCCATGCTCCAAAAAGGACAATAGCTCTACTCATCTATTAACCTATATGAATTCCCAATATTTTTGTCATATTTTACTATATATAAAAGTGTGTTTTTCAAAATTCAGTAGGTTAACATTTGGAATCTACAACAGAAATAAAGAATATTCTTCTTTCCCTTGAAGTCAACCGTGGACCATGCTTCTACCTAAATGATGATGACAATGCAGGTGCATCGTTGATATTGATGAGGTAACTTCTAATAAATTTTTTTATAAAAAATATTATGAAAAATTATTATTTTAAAAGTACTTTTAAGAGTTTATTTTATTTGCTCTTGTATAGGAATAAAATAGTATTTACTCATGCATCTTAGACTGGAATCTGATTTTTTTATTTGCTCATGCATCATGAGGAGACATCGTTAGTCATATATAGTGTGTTATTTTAGAAATTGTGTATTTATACAAGACATTTGAAAATTGGACTATTGTTTTTAACTATTTGAGTTTGTGCTTGTCATATTTGGATATCGTTATGGCATGAATGTTTTAATATTGTATTTGAATATGTATTTCAAAAATTTAGATTTTAGTGTAATATGTTTCGAACTTTGGTAAAGATTGTTTTTAGGTTCGGGTTTTCGCATTTGGAATTGGATTTCGTGTTTTTGGTCAGGTTCGGGTTTGGATATGGATTTTCAAAATCTGTCGAACTTGGGTTCGGGTTCAGGTTTAGGGTTTGATAGTTGGGTTTGGGTTCGGATTTTTTCAAAACCCATTCCGAATCCGATTCGTTGACATCCCTAGTTCTGACCATCTGCACAATCTCAAATTTAGTGTAATATGTTTCGAACTTTGGTAAAGATTGTTTTCAAGTTCGGGTTTTCGCATTTGGAATTGGATTTCGTGTTTTTGGTCAGGTTCGGGTTTGGATATGGATTTTCAAATTCTGTCGAACTTGGGTTCGGGTTCAAGTTTAGGGTTTGATAGTTGGGTTTGGGTTGGGATTTTTTCAAAACTCGTCCCGAATCCGATTCGTTGACATCCCTAGTTCTAACCATCTGCACAGTCTCAAATTTAACTCTTTCTGAGTGAAAAAATATTTTAGATTCTTATGATATGTATAAACCTCACAACATTCTCTATCACTCCGTTTGGCTCGGGTATAAAGGGGGGGATAAGGGGGATATCCCCCCCTTTATTCCCAAACAAAAAAAAAAAATGGTGGGAACAAGTGTTCCCACCCGGGGTTGGAACAAGCTTGTTCCCAAGCTTGTTCTAACCCACTTGAGTAGAGAGAGATCTAGAGAGAGAGAGAGAGATTTTTATTTTAAATTTAAATATAAATTATTTAAATTTACAATTTTATAATTATAATTAATAAATTAAAATTTTAAATTTTATTAAAGTTTAAATTTTAAATTTGATATTTT
>NC_033623.1:4078433-4100795 GCF_001540865.1 Ananas comosus | reverse complement strand
AAATTTAATATTGAATCTTAAAATTTAATTTTTAAAATTAAAATTTAAAATATAAAATTATTTAAAAATTAAAAATTAAAGTTTTAAAATTAAAATTTTAGTTTTAAATTTAAATTCTGGTTTAAATTTAATTCAATTATAGGGATAATATTATTATTTTCTATTTATAACTACCAACTATTCCTCTTATTCCCAAAAACCATCCAAACACAATTTTTCTAGTTCCAGCTTATACTCACAATTTCATCCAAACAAAAAAATACCCTTATTCCTACAAAAACTCATACTTGTACCTATCCCCGGTATAACTAGTTCCTACTAATTCCCGATCCAAACGGAGCCATATATAAATAGTGTCTCGAAAACTTGAGTGCAAAGACTACTGCCGCTAGCTCAAGATTATGGGTGGGATAATTCTGGTCATAATTATCTAATTAGTAGGAGGCATACGCAATAATGCCTGCCCACGCTGCATCAGCACACACTCAAGATCATTCACTGTACAACATAAAGCTTTCTCCCACAACCAGTAGAGCAAGTATTGGAGCTGAAGTTAATCTGCCCTTTAACTCCTTGAAGCGTCGATCATAGTCATTGCTCCAACATAAAGCTTGGTCTTCTTACAGGAAAGTGCATCAGTGGAGTGGCAATCTTAGAAAACCACTCAACAAGCCGCCGATAATACCCCACCAGACCTAGAAAGCTCTGAATCTAGGTTATGATTTGTCGGTCGGGGCTAATCTTTAATAGCTTCACTCTTCTTTGGGTCCACTGGTAATCTACTTTCCGAAATCACGTGACCAAAAAGCGATCTTACAAATCCAAAATTCGCACTTTTTCAACTTGGCATAAAGCTTGTTCTCTCGAAGAATTCGCTACACTAATCTTAGATGCCCTTTATGTTACACATCACTTCGAGAGTGGATCAAGATGTCGTCAATAAGTACTATGACATATTAGTCCAAAAAGGACTTGAAAACACAGTTCTTAAATCCACGAATGCCAACCAAAGCATTAGTGAGCCCAAATAGCATCACCATAAATTCATAATACCCATACAACATTCAAAATGTGGTCTTATGCACATCTTCCAACTTGATCTTCAATTGGTGATACCTGGACTAAAAATCTATCTTAGAATATACCTGAGAACCCTGAAGCTGATCAAACAAGTTGTCAATACGAGGCAACAGTACTTATTCTTGATCGTAACTCTATTCAGCTTACAACCATAGCGAACCATCTTCTTTTTTTTTTCACGAAAAGCACCGAGCTCCTTAAGGTGATATGCTTGATTTAATGAAGCCTTTATCTAACAGATCCTTTAACTGAGCCTTCAGTTCTTTCAACTTAATCGGTGCCATATGATAAGGAGCCTTTGATATTTGTGCAGTCTTGGGAACCAAGTCTATCTGTAACACACTGGACCTTTGTAAATTGCAAGGTTCGAGTGCTTGATCTGTGTTCCGATTTTTTCCAGATATTCTGGAGGTTTGTTGATAGTGTTCCGACCTATGGCTCGCATCCCGATAATCGAGGTTTAAAACTCAGCTCCAAAGTCCCTAAAGTGAAGATTGTTGGCTGCTATCGGGTTGGACTCTGCAGAGCAGAGTACCGGTACAGCATCGGGCCTGTACCAGAACTGGAGATGGTACCGGTACAGCATCGGACTTGTATTGGTACCCAGCGTGTTTTTTTGCGAACCCGAGGCTCGGGTTTGCGCGTGCAGTGGCTTGGTACCGGTACTCTTCCCTGTGTACCGGTACACAGTGCAGACTGCAACTTGACAGTTTTTGAGGGTTCTTTTTGTTATTGTAGCAACACCTTAAATACCCTCCCACACCTTTTGGCTGGGGTTTTGTGCTGCAACAGAGAAGGGAAGAGGTGAGTTCCCTCTTCATTTTTTCTTGATTTTTCCTCTCTTTTGTTGGGATTTTTGGAGGCTTGATATTCCTCCTTTGTTTCTTTTTGCATTTTGGTGGCTCTCAAACCATCGGAGAAGCTTTGGAACCTTGATTGGAGCTTGTTTGAGGGAGGGATTTCAATCCTAGCTGGTTACTAGAGTGGTTGGAAGCTTCTAAAGAGGTTAGTACCATATTTCCCTCATTTGATCCATGTTTTGATGGATTTTTCTTGTTGAAAACCTAGAATGAGGAAATTAGGGTTTATTTAGGGATTTTTGATTAGAGGCTTTTGGATCCCAATTGATTGGTTTAGAACCTTTGTTTAGGTTGGATTTGAAGGAATGTTGCGTTTCCATGGGCGAATTTGTGTATCGGCAGAGTCGGCACTTAAAGAAGATGTTCTTCAAGAAACACACCGTGCACCGTACGCTATACATCCGGGAGGCACCAAGATGTATAAGGATTTGAAGTTACTTTATTGGTAGCCCAGGATGAAAAAGGATGTTGGCAAATTTGTAACTCGATGTTTAACTTGCCAACAAGTGAAAGCTGAGCACCGAGTTCCCGCGGGAAAACTTCAGAGTTTACATATTCCTGCGTGGAAGTGAGAAAAGATCACCATGGATTTCGTTATAGGATTGCCTCGCTCACAGGCCGGGCATGATGCTATTTGGGTGATCGTGGATAGGTTGACGAAATCGGCGCATTTTATACCTATTCACAGGACTTGGTCGGGGGAGAAGCTCGCACAGGTGTACCTTGATGAGATTGTGCGACTTCATGGAGTGCCTACTTCTATTGTATCTGATTGAGACTCTCGATTTGTGTCTCACTTTTGGAGGAGTCTGTAGGACGCCCTAGGCACTCGTTTGGATTTCAACACCGCATTTCACCCTCAGAGTGATGGACCGTCTGAGCGCACTATACAGACTTTAGAGGATATGCTTCGAGCATGCGTGATAGACTTTTAGGGAGGATGGTCACAGCATCTACCTATGGCGGAGTTTGTTTATAACAATAGTTATCAAGTAAGCATCAAAATGGCACCCTTCAAAGCACTTTATGGACGGAAATGTAGATCGCCACTTCATTGGAGTGGAGTTGGCAAGAGATTGGCTTTAGGCCCAGATGTGCTCCAGGAGGCTGAGGATAAGGTTCGTATTGCTCGGGAGCGTTTGTTGACAGCTCAGAGTAGACAGAGGAGCTATGCCAATCGACGACGGCGAGACTTGGAGTTCCAAGTTGGAGATCATGTTTTCTTGAAGGTCTCGCCGACTAGAGGAATCAGGAGATTTGGAATTCGGGGTAAGTTCAGTCCTCGTTTTATTTGACCGTACGAGATTTTGGAGCGTGTAGGCCCAGTAGCGTATCGACTTGCTCTACCACCGAACCTATCGGGAGTACACAATATATTTCATGTATCGGTCCTTCGGAAGTATATCTTCGATCCGGCTCATGTTTTGGATGTGTTACCATTGGAGCTGAGGGATGATTTGAGCTTTGAAGAGCAACCTGTGAGGATTCTGGCTCGTGAGGTGAAGAAGCTCCGGAATCGTGATATTTCTTATGTGAAGGTGCTTTGGAGCAACCACGATGAGCTGGAGGCCACGTGGGAGCTGGAGAGCGCACTGCAGGAGCCCTATCCCCATCTCTTTCAGATGGAGTCTTGAGGTACTTTGCTTTTTAGTTTCACGGACGAAACTCCTTTTCAGGAGGGGTGAATGTAACACACTGAACGTTTGCAAATTGCGAGGTTCGAGTGTTTGATCTGTGTTCCGAGTTTTTTCAGATATTCTGGAGCGTCGTTGACAGTGTTCCGACCTATGGCTCGCATCTCGAGAATCGAGGTTTAGAACTCAGCACTAAGATCTCCAAAGGGAAGAACTTAGATTACTCTCGGGTTGGACTCTGCAGAGCAGAGTACCGATACAGCATTGAACTTGTATTGGAATGAGAGGTGGTACCGATACAGCATCGGGCTTGTACCGGTATCAAGTGCCATTTTCTGCCAACTCGAGGCTCGGGTTTGCGCGCACAGTGTTTGGTACCGGTACTCTTTCCCGTGTACCGGTACACAATGCAGACTGCGAACTGCTTGTTTTTTAGGGGTGTTTTTGATATTGTAACATTACTTCAAATACCCCCCACGCCCTCTGGTGTTCCCTGACATTAGAACCAGTGGAGGGAAAAGTAAGGGAGCCCTCCCTTTCCCCTGTCTCCTTTTCTTTCTTTTTGTTGGGATTTTTGAGGTTTAATCCGCTCTTTTTGTCTCTTGTTGCATTTTGGTGGCTCTCCCACCATTGGAGAAGCTTTGGAAGCTTGGTTGGAGCTTGTTTGAGGGAAGGATTTCAACCCTAGCTGGTTTCTAAGGTGGTTTGAAGCTTCTTAAGAGGTTAGTAGCATGTATTCTTTATTTAATATATGTTTTAGTAGATTTTATGAGATGAAACCTTAGATTGAGCAAATTAGGGTTTATTTTGGGGATTTTTGATTTGTAGCATCTAGAACATTGATTGGTTTAGAAGCTTTGTTTAGGTTGGATTTGAAGGAATTTTACTCTTATTTGGAGATTGAGAGAAATTTTCACCATACAAGGTGAGTTTTGCCCTTTTCTTGGGTTGATTAATGTTTGATCTTGGGGTTGTTCGTTTGTTGTGTTTAACTCTCTTAATATTACCTTTAGGGAGCTAGGAGAATAGTGGACACCTTTGCCAGCGCAAACGAAGGGTTACGAGGAGTCTTGGTAGGTTTGACCTCATCGAAATGAAAAAAACTCCACCTATGTCAATTTTTAATTATCGTAAAATAGAAATGCATGAATATTCATACTAGATAGAGCCTACGAGAATTTTAGAATGCTTAATATACATGTGCTATATTTTATGAAAATTTACCTCTATATAGTAGAGAGAGATATATGCGTTGTCAGCATGCATAAGAATAGCATTCTAATATATGGTTTGGGAATCATGTTTTTTGTAAAGAAATGACTTATATGATATGCTCTTGGACTTAGAACTCATACTTGACATAGTGGACAAAAATGCCATAAAGAGGCATTCAACCTAGTAAATGGTTAAAGTTCTATATGTTGACATAGAGATAAGCCTTCTGGGTTACTAATTTTCATTCCATGTTTTAGACATGATGACATTGGACTTGAGACAGATGTTTACGCTTGCTTGCCATTGTGCTCATTCGCACATGCTTGTGAGGGTCGCTCCCCATAAGCCGGCACTCCGGAGATAGCCACCGCGACATAAGCTCGCCCGTGCGGGATTGGGCTCCGAAATGGGATGCCGTGGGGGAGGTTCATTCCTAGGGTCAGGATGTTGACTACCACGGGGCCATTAGGCAGGGCGCAAGTCGGACTACCAACGGGTAGGTCCTACATGACTGGAATACCATTGAACTGAAATGCAAAGTGGACATTAGACAAATTAGTAAACAATGACATTTCACTAGTTACATTGCGGACATCATGTTGCTCATACTTACGCGTATTCATATTAGAATAGCATTTGTACTCATGTATCTTCATGCTAAATAGAGGCATAGTAGTATAGCAAGTTTAATCATGTTTATTATACATGTTATACAATCTAGTTAAAAGTTGAACTTACTACTTTTACCTTTTTGCCTAGTGGTGCATTTTCGCTGAGGTCGGCAATTGCCCACTGGGAACTATTGTTTAATAGTTCTCACGCCCCCTATTTTGTTGTTTTTCTTACAGAGCCTTCCACTCCGGGAAAGGCTCGGGATCGCAGGAAAGGAATCACCTCGAGCTAATTAGCGAGGGATTTTACGATAGGTGGTTCACCTCTCTTTTGTTTTTATTTGGAGAGGAGGAGAGTTTTTGTACCCACGTATAGAGACCACCATTTTTGGATATCATAGCACTTGTATTTTGGGGTTTTCTTGTTGTATTACTTAATGTTTTTGCTAGTGGTTTAGTTCCTTTATTTACTTCCTTATTCTAGATTCTAGTTGTTGTATGCTCTAATACTCCTAGATGCTCTTTTATTATTGTTTTGTTTATCGCTTTGTTGTAGACGCCTTATATGTTGTAGGCATATGGCGCGTCTGGACACGCACCGGGCGGGCTTCCGCTGGGTCCCGGGGCGTGACAGTATACCTTGTAACATTAGTTATTATTCTCCTTAAATGTAAGTTGAGATGATGAATGAGTCAATGGATCGAGCATACGGCCAATAGGCCGAGTTGTCGAGATTCTATGTCTTTAGACATGACGTATGTGACCACGCTTATTTGTCAATTATGCTTATTCGCATATACTTATGAGGGTACCTTCCTACAAGTCTGCACTCTGAAGTACATGTCATGCTCCCCTACGGGATTGGGCACCAAAGTGGGCTGCCGTGGGAAAAGCTTATTCCTAGGAAACGGAATGTTGACTACTACGGGACCGTTAGGTACGGCACAAGTCGGGACTATAGCTTGTGTAACTCCCCGAATGATTGTGTTGGCATTCGGTTAAATCGAATCGGGTACGCCCATAAGCGGGTTCGATCCGACGGATGTTATGTTACCTAATTGGATTAGAATTAATCTCGCTTTCAAATTGGAAAGTTAGTTAGAGATAAATTCTAGTCATATTAGGATAACAATTAATAACCGATTTGGCTTTATCTCCAACGCCATTAGGATTTTGGAATCCCTTATAAATATGCGGGCTATCCCACATAACGGAATATACGGAACGAACGGAAAAAGAGAGAGAATAAGAAAATAATAGAGAGAAACCACATCCTCCATCAACCTATTATTCTAAGAGGGACTTGAACGGTGGATTTATGATCGTGCTCGTTTGTAGTTCGATCCACCGCGAGTTTGGAGCGTGAGAAGACATTCAAGGACGATCCGAGGACACGTGAATCAATCTAAACGATCCGGCCTCATCGCGTTGTTGCGCGAATCGCTTCCGCAAAAAGGTACGAATGAATACGTCCGCTGCGTTCTACAGATTGGATAAAAGTAAACTAAACTTGGCATTCGACATCGCCTATAGGTTATGCATGCATAGTGATGAATCCATGGTAGTAGTAGAACTACTTCCCTTTAGACCTTATATGTTGAGGCATGCATACTGATGAATCCACGGTAGTATAGTAGAACTACTTCCCTTTAGACCTTATATGTTGAGACATGTTAGTAGTATAACTACTTTACCTTCAGTTATTTCATATCCCTCTTTACATTACTGCAGTTTTTATATCTTTGCTTCAGTTGGCGACGGCGTTATCCATTGGAAACTGTATGTTTATAGTTCTCACCCCCCAATAGTTGATTGTTTTCTTATAGAGCCTTCCACAGCGGGAGAGGCTAGGGATCACGACAAGAAAATCACGTCTAGTTAGAGCTCACCCGACCGAGCTAGCTAGAGGTGGACCCAATGCACCTTTTATTTTGGGGTTTAGTGAGTGAGGTGTACTTGTCATTATTTAGTTGTACCCATATGATGTACTTGTGACATGGTTGGCATATACCATTTTGGGAGATAGTGTATGTAGTATACTCGTGTATTGTACATCCTTATTTTGTGTAGCTTTTGTTTACTTGCTTTGACCACCTTATTTAGGTTGTATTTATCGCCTTGTAGTTTATTGTTGTACATGCTTTGTGTATACTAGAAGGTGCCTGGTATAAAAGGCGGGTCTATGTACATGCCAGACAGGCTTCTACTGGGTCCGGGGCATGACACGATATGGCTTTCGCCTGAAACGTGACAAATCGATAAAAAGCTAATAGATTTGTCATTTACATATAGTTGTAGAAAGAGAACATATGGATATAATTTTTTTTTCTCTTTCAATTGAGAACTAAAATAAAGTAGTTTTATAAATTTGGAATTTACAATGTCGAAGTTGATGAGACTCTAGAGACAAATAGTGCAATTGATCAAATGTAGCTGGTTCAATTTAACGGCTGCTTTTGTTGTGCTGAAGCAAGATATGCATAGTTGCTTGCCAGTTGAACTTATACAATTATTATAGATTTAGCACTAAATTGTGGACAATAATAGCAGGGTACTTCATAGAAAAAAAAAATTATGGTCGGAATATAATGCAGAACAGCATCTCAACCTATTTGGTCAATCTTTTGAATTACTTCTTAAGTTCTTCAATAGTTTTTTATAAGGGTCAATTGTTTATATACCCTTGAAAATTTTTTGACTTTCTAATTTACCTCTCTTAGAAGGCTAATTAATATTGAAAATACACTTTTACATTCCAACCTATTTCAAATATACTCCTAGGGTGTGTTTGATTCGAAGTCGGAATCGGTATCGAAATCGGAATGAGAATAAGCTGGAAACGGAATTGGAATGATTCATTACCTCATCCTATTTAGTTCACCACCTGAATCGGAATTGGAATGAACCATTTCCGTTGTCAGTGTTTGGTTTAGATAGATATCAGAAACATAATCAAATTAATATGTTAATTTTATTTTTATAATAATATTAGTTTAAATTCAAATTTTAAATTAAATATTAAAAATTTACGTCAAAATTTTAAAATGATGTTAAAATTTTAAATATATTTTTTAAAAAATTAAAATTTAAAATTGAACGGATAATTCAAAATATAAAACTAACATATTTTTATTCAAATTCAAACTTAAAATTATAATTTCAATTTCAATTTGAATCTATAAATTTAATTTAAATTTTAAATAAAACTTTAGATTTTAAATTAAATTTGAATTCAAATTCAAATTTATAATTTAAATTAAAATTAAAATTTATAAATATAATTTTTAAACTTAAACTTATATTTTAATTTAAAAAATAAACTTTAAAAAGTTATATTTAATCCGAACAAATCCATTCCGCCCGGATTAAATTTCCAATTCAACCTCCTAAGCCGGATTGGAAAAAAGGATAATTGTCCTTTCTAAAGACTAAAATATCATCTACATAGACTAATACAAAATGTCTATATGGATTAAATATTGTATCCATTTTTCTTTGAAATACTGAAGGTGCATTTTTAAGCCCAAATGGCATAACTAACTATTCAAAGTGTCCTTCGGGACAAGTAAAAGCTGTCCATTCTATGCTTTCATCGTCCATTTTTACTTGCAAAAATCCAGATTTACAACCGAATTTATTAAAAATTCTTTTGTCTTGTATACTATTTATTAATTGAGACTTGTCTGGGATATTACAACCCTCTAATTTTGTATTATCATTAAGTGGGGATTCCAATTCCCCCGAGAATCAGAATCGTAATAGAAATCCCGCATACCAAATATGTACAAACAGATTCGTCGACCATTCCTATTCCGATTCTAGGGTGAAAAAGGAGCGAACCAAATATTCTTTAGAGTTAAATTTTGTTAATGAATTATTAGCATCTTTAATCTGTATGAAATTACTATTTTTCCCTTTCAAATATATCATTCTACCATCACCGACTTTTCTTATTTGCTCTTAAATTAGGGCACAAAAAGTATTTTAATTTTTGGTCCTTTCAAATATCCTCTTCTACCATTACCAACATTTCTTATTTATCCTTAAATTAAGGGCAAAAGAGATATTTTGATTTTTTTTTAACTCTACTAAATATTTAACTCATATTTAATTCAAGTTAATTTAAAGGATGGTACCTGTAGGGATATTTTGAATTAACGGAAGAACATATGAGGGGTATATTAGAAAGAAAAAAAAGTCGGGATAAATGAGATATTTTTGAAATTTTGAGAGATATATAAGTAATTATCCGTTTTTTTAAATAGTTATTCAAAATTTATTGGTGAATAAATACCAAAATAGACTTGATAAAAGCAATGTTAAAAATATCTAGTAAATAAGATTAAAGAATTTAAAAAATAATAAAAATTAAAAGTTGGGGCTGCCTACAATCCGGCCCAGCAAAACATGCCTGGTTAGGATCAGAGGTAGCGAACGAGTCAGGGAATATGGTCTAGCACTGTACGTCTCGGATTTAGACATCACATGCCATGCCAGTGCCGTCTGCAGTTTTTTTTTTTTTTTTTTTTGAGAGAGATAGATAGTACGCTATCCGCTTTATTTATTTCATTTAGAAAAAAATTTAGTTAGAAATGTGAATCAACTAGGATTCGAATTTGGGATCTCAGGTACCAACCACCAAACCCTTTGCCATAAAAAATGTAGGCTATATTGACATATGTTGCATCACGACTCCGTGCGGAAAACCGACCGTCCCTAGCTAGCGCAAGTGGCAAAAGGGCTTAATTGGTGGTTGGTACTCGAGACCCAAGTTCGAATTCTAGTTGATTCACATTTTCAGTTATAAGTTTATTTCTAAATGAACTAAACAAAGCGGGTAGCATGATACCTTTCTCTCAAAAAAAAAAAAACTCCGTGCGGAAATCGACCATCTCTAGCGCAAATGGTGAAAAATTTGATGGTTAGTATCTAAAATTTCAAGTTCGATGTCTAATTATTTATCTAAAAAAATGAACGAAACGAATAGCATACTATATTTCTCTTAAAATAAAATTCATGTCCTGCATGCATTTAGACATTGTAGCCAAATACAGCTCTTGTGATATTTTTTTTTTTTTTAATTAAACAGGGAAGAACCCTATTTTACAGCGGGGTCAGATGGAGGAAACATAAAGCGAGTGGCTGAGCTTAAACACACCCACACTTACAGAGCAGGGGAGCTCACAAGAATGCCCAATCAAAGTTAACACAAACACAATAAGTACACCTATAAGTGGCTAAGAGTGGCTACCGAGCACTAATTTCCAAGAAGTTATACGGTTTGGAGAATACTTCTACCCAGAGCATCGTGCCGGGATTGCCGATTGTCAAAAATTCTTCTATTTCGTTTCTTCCAGATCTCCCAATAGGCTGCTGCAATTTCGAGATCGAG
The DNA here is from genome assembly GCF_001540865.1 of Ananas comosus. Taxonomy (NCBI): domain Eukaryota; kingdom Viridiplantae; phylum Streptophyta; class Magnoliopsida; order Poales; family Bromeliaceae; genus Ananas; species Ananas comosus. Next base: position 4,090,003 of record NC_033623.1, on the reverse strand, counting down.
GATATGGTTCAGTTGTGCCGGGAATACTTCTACCCAGAGCTCTTGTGATATCTGAAAAGTTTTCTTTGTATAGTTTTTAATAAATTTACGTTACGATAATATTTTTTTAAAAATATATTTATATATTTCTTACTTTATTAAATTAATTATTTTATGAAATAATTGTTATAGGAAAAAACTCTCTTCCCCCACTATACCCTAGTGCCCCGTGTTATCGGTTAGGGCAAGTTAGATTTTAGGTTGTGCAGCTAATAATTATGTAACATTGTTGCAATGCTAAGAAGAGAGAAGAAGACATGTTTGGATATTAGCGGCATAAATGCCTCATCGTCATCTTTTATGATGATGAATAATTACGTACACCATTTCAGAAAGGCAAGAAAATGGTCCTAAGAAGACCGTACCGGAAACTTTTGATAAGGAGTTAAGCCATACCGACGATACTATTCACTCTTTGATGTGCAAAAGTGAGGTGGTTGCTGATCTGGAATGGATGATGCTTATCCTAATAATAATGCTACTGTTGGGCTTATATGCTCAGATGCTCTAGAATCCGTACAGGCTCACTCACCTAGCGTGGGGATGCAGCTATATGTAGTGCCTTACCTTGGTTTTAAGGATAAGAATACCGCTTCGCTAACAAACACTAATGTTTCGGTTAATTGGTCCACACAGACAGATATAGTTGAATATGAATAAAAATGTATAAAATTTTTATTAACTATTGGCCATTCTAATCTGACTATTAAATCTTTCAAAAGTTTAAATATTTGAATCCGTCAATGACACTTTGAATTTAAATTTTAAAAATGTCATATATCTTTATAAATTTAGTTAGTATGTTCATACAGTTATAACAACTATACATTTCTTTAAAAAGAAAAAAGTTTAATTTCTGAAGTCAAAGTGACATAGACTGATTCAAATCAAATAAATTGATTGCTTTGGTAGATCGGTTAGTAGATTCAAAATGATCCATAGTTCAGATATCAAATAAGTTCTGTACATTTTTACCTTGAATATATAATATTGAAACATTGTTATTTTATATTTTGCAATTTTAGAGGCAAATAATCATTTAAAACTATTTAACATGGTATTCAAATAGAAAAGGTACTGAGTTTGAATTTCTTCTTCTTTACTTACTCAAATCAAATAAATTAAAAAGTTAGACAATAAAATTAAAAAATTGGACAATAAAATTAAAAGATAGCCAATTCAAAATAATCTATAGTTCATATAAGTTCTAGAATTAGGATACTATACTATCTATAGTACTGGAGCTCCGGTACTATAATCTTGTTTTTTATCTTAGGATGTTCAAATTAACGATCCACACCGTTAAATATGATTTAGGTATATAAAGTTCTTAGGAATAAAATTTTAGTTTTTTTCGACATCATTTACTTAGTAAATAAATTATGTCAAAATGGACTGTGAAAATTGAATAATCTTTAAAATTTGAGTATAAGACTTTTAAATTCAAGATCAAGAATGTTAACCTTAATCTAAATAGTTTAAAGTATTTTCTATCAAAATTTGAAGAAATTTAGATTCTTCTACACTGTTAAACCCCAAACTCGCCATAGTAGCCATTGAAAGTTAATAATTTTGAAATAGTTTGATCATAAAGTAAACTATGTCAAAAAAATATAAAATTTTATTTCTAAAAACTTTAAATACCCTAGATCAGTTTTAACTGTATGGATCGTTGATTTGAATACTCAAAGATCGAAAATGGGACTATAGTATTGGGAGGACTATAGTACCAGAGCCTCGGTATTATAGATAGTATAGGAGACTAACTCTAAGTTCTATATATTTTTACCAGCTAGGGATACAACTAAGCAGAACTATCATATAACTTCCAAAGATGGGCCTATTGGCATAGCTGTAGAAAATAGTGCTGTTGACAAAATTTATGAAATAATGACGTGCTGTAAAAAAAAAGTTGCAGTGTTTGACTGATCTTGTTATTAATTATCAAAGTATTATATATATTGTAAAAGCTATTTGGTAAAGACTCTGTTAAATTATTGCAAACTAATTTTTAACAAGATTGCATGCTTGTGGGAGTTAATGGCTGATTTTTCTAGGGCGGATATAATTCCATAATTTTTTACATATCTTTTAGCACTTATGTTGTAGATTAAATCTAAAAAAAATTGATTTGATTTGATTTTATATTTTATGAGAAAATTGAAATTCTAAATCAAAACTTTGTGAGTGCCTTATTTGATGTATAGTGTATATTTAAAGTTATAAAATTTTCTTTCTTTTTTTTCCTATTTAACCCCCAAAATAAAAAATTCTCCTGTCATGAGGAACCCCACTACGCTTGGATCTGCGTGGGTGCACGTGCAAGTGCGCTTGTACCGGCACGCAGGCCCATGTTAGGCCGGCATGCGCAGTGTCCTGCACGCGTGGTGCGGCAAGGACCAAAAAAAAAAAAAAAGTAAACAAATAAAAAAATTTGAATTTTTTTAAAATATATTAAATGATTTAATATATTTTGTGATATATGCATGCATTTAAAGTATTATGATATATTTTCAATTATGCCTATATGATGTATGAATGAAACTTTTTGGCATAATATAAATTTTTATGCATGCTAAGTCAAGCGAGATTTTTTTTATTATGGTAGAGTAAATTGTATGTTTTACTCCCGAATATTATAATTTTGTGCAACTAAATTAAATAATTAAAAATGGGAGCGTGCACTACAACAAAACTAAATTTTAGTGGCGATTATTTTTAAAAATCCTAGCAATTATAATTACCGCTAAATAGTTTAGTGACAATTTGTCACGCCCCGGATGTCTCGCTCCCCGGGCACGCCGACAAATCCGCCGTATACAAAGAAATTTTCCCTGTATACGAAGCGACAACAGTACCTGTAAACATACAATACTACAAACAATAGTATAGAGCTGTTCGAGAAAATAAAAGCTAAACAAACTGAGTTTCATATATATAGTTCAAAAACCAAAATACAGAGTTACTCGCACTGGCGAGTTAAGTACTATGTACATAAGCTCGAAGTAAAACAACTACCTGCAGTAGGGTGCCTCTAGCTCTGCTCAGCGGGTAGGGCTCTAACTCGCGACGCCCTTGCCTCGATCCTGATCCACGGAAGGCGCAGCAGCCGAAACCTGTGGCTCTGCAAAACAGGAGTAACAACTGGGCGTGAGAACTACTGTAAAAACAAGTAGTCCTCGGTGGGTGCCGCCCAAAACAACATCGGTCCACCCACTAAGTCTACAGAAGGGAGCCAGGATAGTAGGAAAAATGCCGGAAATAACTCAACCGCTACAAATCACTACACTACCATGCTCTACACTAATCAACTGTAGGAAATGTCAAATCTGACCCAATCCAATCGGGACTGTAAACATACCCATCCCTGGGACTGTGAATACACCCATCCCTGCCCAGTTGCGACTATCCAGCTACCTCCACACTAACTGGTCCGTGGAGAACAAGTCCAACCGGCATGAGCGACACCAACGCGAAAGCACAAAGCCGACTCCGGAGTGACACTCGTGGGCGCTACCCAACCGAGTATACAGCGTATCTCTGTCAAGCTCAATCAGGTTCTGAAAAGCCAAAGTCAAGTAACCGACTCTAATTAGTCTAATAACCAACAGTTCACGTGCCCTCGACACAATCTGTCGCCAAAAAGGCGATCCGGGTCCACGTCAACTCTTACGGCACCCAACAGTCCAAAACAGCCCAAACGATCCTATAAAAATCCACTCGGCGTACCAGCACGAGCATAAATGTACTCTAAACTATCTGGAGTACTCGTCTCGAGGATACTGCGACAGTACAATTTTATAACGGCTCCTAGAGCTAAATCAGGCAGTTTAAACAAGTGACAGGTCCAAAACGCAGGTTTTCTCCTAATTCAATATCCAAATCCAACATGTATAACCTATTCAATTTATTACCACATGCTCCAAATTCAGATACGCAATCTACCATATAATCCATGAATTCAAGCTAGAAAAGGCTACACCAACAATCGAGATCTATACATGTTGACGATTAGAATTTAGGAGTCAAAACCGATGTAACTCACCTCGCACGCTAATCCCTGGCAGCACAGGATCCCCTCGGCTGCGGCACCGCCTGCTGGATCGACTGAAAACGCCCGATTCTCGCAATCGAGCTAACTCCAAACTATAACACCAAAAATCCTCAATTCAGTCCAAAATCCACAGCAGCAGAGAAGAGAAGGATTTCGACCAAGCTAACCTTCACCAAAATCTGCAAGTAAGGGCTTCGTGGATTCCTCTCAAAGTCCTGAATCCAACGAATCAAGTCTCATCGCAATCCGATGCTCCTACGTCGTGTACGAGCCAAAATACTGACAGTCGACGAAAAAATCTGCAGCAGTGGCACCCGAGCTCGAAAATGATGGAATTGAAGTATTTGGAGGAATGCCCACAGATAAAATACTTCAACATGTACCTAGAATTAGCACGACGTCAAAGATGGCGAAAAGCCGCACTCGCCCGACCTCCTCGCAGCAACACGACGTCGAAAGTGTGCTCGAACGGCTCCGCGGCACGACGTCGGCGACGAATCCGAGCTCCACCCGAGCTCCACCGTGCGCAAGAACCCAGCTAAAGAGAGAGAGGAGAAGAAGAAAAGCTTCCTCTCTCTGCTCTACACCACACTAAATGAGAGAGAGAAAGGGGTGATACAAACGAGGGAGAGAAAAGACCAAAACACCCTCTCACCTACCCTGGTGTACCGGTACACGGGTTCGCGTACCGGTACAGGAAGCCAACCCGAGAGCAGTACGCGCGTAACCTGTGCAGTGTACCGGTACACCATGATGGCTGTACCGGTACAGCAAGCAGAAAATCAACTTTTTGTAAATTTTCTTCGCTGAAAGCTGCCCTCGCGCCGCACGGAGTCCGTTTTACGTCTATTTGACGCCAACGCGACTCGGACTTGTCCAGGCACTCTCCAGAGCTGCCGACAAGCCATCACAACAGAACACCACGGATCTCACATCCTCCCCCCCTACAAAAAGTTTCGTCCGCGAAACTGAAACATACCTCTGCTCAGGCATTAAACAAGTAGGGATAGGCTTCCCTCATCACCGTCTCAGGCTCCAAAGTCGCCTCCCGCTCCTCGTGATGGCTCCACTGCACTCTCACATACCGGATGACCCGGTTGCGCAATTCTTTCGTCTCTCGAGCAAGAATCCGCAACGGTCGCTCCTCGTATCTCAGATCCTCGCCAATCTCGAGTGGAGTGAAGTCAATCACGTGAGAGGGGTCGAAAACGTATCTCCTCAGTGCTGAGACGTGGAAAACATCGTGAATGCCAGCAAGTCGCGGGGGTAGAGCTATCCTGTATGCAATCGGTCCGATACGCTCCAATACCTCAAAAGGGCCAACAAACCGTGGACTAAGCTTTCCACGAACTCCAAATCGGCGTATCCCTCTGGACGGCGAGACTTTGAGAAAAACATGATCTCCAACCTGAAACTCCAAGTCTCGTCTCCTGGTATCGGCGTAGCTCCTCTGTCGGCTCTGTGCTGTCAAAAGGTGTCGTCGAACGACTCTCACCTTTTCCTCAGCCTCAAGTAAAATCTCCGGTCCCAGTGTCCTCCGCTCACCCACATCACTCCAAAACAAGGGGATCGACATCTGCGTCCATACAACGCCTCAAACGGAGCCATTTAAATGCTCGTTTGATAGCTGTTGTTATACGCAAACTCAACCAGTCTCACATGTCGATACCACCCTCCTCCAAAATCCAGGACGCATGCCCTCAGCATGTCCTCTAGAGTCTGTATAGTCCGCTCTTACTGACCATCTGTCTGTGGGTGGAACGCCATGCTGAAATGCAGCTGTGTACCCAAGGCTGTCTGCAAACTCCTCCAGAAATGTGATACAAACCTCGGGTCTCTGTCTGATATAATTGACACTGGCACGCCGTGCAGCCTAACGATCTCATCCAAGTATAGCTGCGCGAGTCTCTCCCTGGACCAGGTAGTCTGAACCGGTAGGAAGTGAGCAGACTTGGTCAGTCTGTCCACTATCACCCAAATCGCGTCGTAGCCACCCTGCGCTCTAGGCAACCCAACGACGAAGTCCATCGTGATGTGCTCCCACTTCCACTCGGGCACTGGCAGACTCTGAAGCTTGCCAGCAGGCACCTGATGCTCGGCCTTTACCTGTTGGCAAGTCAAACACTGAGCCACAAATCTGCCAATATCTCTCTTTATTCCAGGCCACCAAAATCGTGCCTTTAGATCCTTATACATCTTGTTCCACCTAGATGAACCGTATAAGGAGAACAATGAGCCTCTCTCAGAATGTATGCTCGGATCTCAGAATCCACAGGCACACACAGTCGATCCCTATACCGTAGTACTCCCGAACTGTCCAAAGCAAACCCTCAACCTGCCCCCCGTCCAGCTGCTCTCTAATCCTCAACAAGTACGGATCTCCACTCTGTTTCTCTCGGATCCTATCCAACAGAGTGGGCTGTAAAACTAGAGACGTCAGCCTCGCTGTAGACCCAAGGGGTACTATCTCGAGTCTCAGCCGCTGTAGCTCCTCGAGTAGGGGTCTCTGCTCAGTGATCCTCAAACTCAGGCTCTGCACTGACTTCCTACTCAACGCATCTGCCACAACATTCGCCTTGCCAGAATGATACTGAATACTAATGTCATAATCCTTCAGTAATTCCAACCACCGGCGGTGCCTCAAATTCAGCTCCCTCTGTGTGAACAGATACTTGAGACTTTTATGATCGGTGAAGATCTCGCAGTGCTCGCTGTACAAGTAATGCCGCCAGAGCTTTAAAGCAAAAACCACCGCGGCAAGCTCCAAGTCATGCGTAGGGTAATTCTTCTCATAATCCTTTAACTGCCGTGAAGCATAAGCAATCACCCTACCATGCTGCATCAGCACGCAACCAAGTCCACTATGCGATGCATCACTGTAGATCACGAATCCATCCCCCATCACCGGAAGGGCAAGGATAGGAGCCGACGTCAACCTCAGTCTCAACTCGTCAAAGCTCCTCTGACAGTCGTCGCTCCAGACAAAACGAATCCCCTTCCGCGTCAAGCGTGTGAGGGGTGTGAAAAGCTTCGCAAAGCCTTCCACAAACCGACGGTAATATCCTACCAGTCCCAGGAAGCTCCGTACCTCAGTCACCATCGTCGGTCTAGGCCAATCTCGAATCGCCTCAATCTTCCTCGGGTCCACTGCTACGCCCTCAGCTGAAATCACGCGGCCCAAGGAAGCAACCTCCCGTAGCCAGAACTCGCACTTATTTAACTTAGCATACAGCTTCTTCTCTTGCAGTAGCTGTAGCACAATCCTCAAGTGCTCCTTGTGCTCAGCATCACTCCAGGAGTATATCAGGATATCGTCGATGAAGACTACCACAAACCTATCCAAGAACGGCTTGAACACTCTGTTCATCAAATCCATGAATGCGGCAGGGGCATTCGTCAATCCAAAAGGCATCACCGTGAACTCATAATGCCCGTACCGAGTCCGAAAAGCCGTCTTGGGAACATCCTCGGCCCTCACCCTCAACTGGTGGTAACCTGACTAGAGATCAATCTTCGAGAAGACATAAGATCCCTGCAGCTGATAAAACAAATCATCAATGCGCGGCAAGGGATATTTATTCTTGATGGTCACTTTATTTAGCTCCCGGTAATCCACACATAACCTGAGCGAACCATCCTTCTTCTTTACAAACAACACCGGCGCTCCCCAAGGCGAAACACTGGGCCTCACAAACCCTCTATCCATCAAATTCTTAAGCTGTCCCTTTAGCTCTCTCAGCTCTGCCAGCGCCATCCGATAAGGTACCTTTGAGATCGGTGCAGTTCCAGGAACTACATCAATCACAGACTCAATCTCCCTCTCCGGCGGCAACGTCGTCAACTCAGGGGAAAACACGTCCGGAAACTCGCGGACTACTGGGATGTCCTCAAGTCCCGGCGCCGCCGTAGGTACCTCCACAACAGTCGCTAGGAAAGCGATACACCCACTGCTCAGCATCTGTCGAGCCCTCGCCGAAAATATCCAAGTAGCAAACAGCGTGCTCCTGCAGCCTCTAAAAGTGAACTCCTCCTGGCCTGGCTCGCGGAATGTCACCGTCCTCGCTCCACAATCGATCGTAGCATAGTACCGCGCCAGCCAATCCATCCCGAGCACGACGTCGAAGTCCTGTAACTGCCCTAACACCAACAAGTCTGCGAGCATAATCCACGAGTCTAGCTTCACCGGACATGATCAACAACACTCCACGACCTGCAAGACATGGTCTGGGATTTGCACCTCTCGTGCCTGAGACAACGCTCCTAACTCTAGACCATGTAACTGTGCAAATGCTCGGCTAACAAAGGAATGCGATGCACCGGTATCAAAAAGAGTACGAACTCTAATGCCAGAAATCAAAGTGATACCTGCCACCACTCGGTCGGCTGCTGTAGAGTCCTCTACCTGAGCTACGTAGACCCTGCCACTCGGAGCCTGCTGTCGCCGCTCACTCGACCGCGGCACAGACGATCTGTCCTCCTGGCGGTAACTCGGTGCTGCTCCGTAAGACTGCGGTGGTGCTGGTAGTGCTGAAGCTGATTACGGTGATGGAGATGCTGCTCGGGGACAAGCTACCCTCATGTGTCCCGGCTGACCACATCCGTAGCATCTGCCCTCTCTCTGCTCGCACTGCCGAGGCCAGTGTGGTCCTCCGCAGATCACACACTGCGGCGTCCTCTGAGTCTGCCCCTACTGACGGGATCCCCTGGAACGCTGACGCCCCGAAGACCCACGACCCTGAGAACGTGATCGTGGAGGTCTCGGCGGACGTCTGCTGCTCGACTGCCCTCCGTCATCTGGAAAGGGGCGCTTCCTGTCTTGACCCTGCCCCACGGCCTGAGTCCTCTCCTGCAGCGACACCTCACCTCTCTCCACCCATAAGGCATGCTCTATGGACGCATCCAGGGTTCTCGACCTCTGCGCACGCACTAACCTGAAGATGTCCGGTCTCAGCCCCTGCTCGAACATGTACACCCTGTGCGCCTCGTCTCGGCCACAAATGGCACACAGTTCAGGAGTCAAGTAAACTCCCGAATGTACTCCTGCACTAGGCGATCTCCTTGGTGAAGCCTTCTCAAATCCTCCTCGAGCTTCTGCTTCACACTGTTGGGAAAGAACATCCCAAACAGCATTCCACAGAACTCATCCTACCTCATCTGCGCCGCCACCAGCCCCTGATCTCGCCTCGCTCTCCGCCACCAGTTATGAGCATCACCTGCTAAACAGTGTACTCCCAGAGGTACCTGCTCCCCCTCCAGAATGAACAGATCCTTAAATAACTTCTCCATCGCACTGACCCATCCCTCAACAACCCAGGCCTCAGTGCATCTGCCATCGTAAATCGGTGGGTCAAAACGACGAAAACGAGCCAACCTCTCTGTCCACCGCTCCTACTCGGCCTCAATCAACTGTACGGGCCCCGTAGCAAGCGCAACTGGCGCTGCAGGAAGCTCCACTGGTGGGGGCATAGCTGCGGCTGGTGCTGACGCTGGAGTAGTCGGTGGCGGAACAGTCTGCTCTGGTACTCTCGGTGCAACACTCGGTGTCTGAGCCACCCTCTCACACAACCTCTGCAACAACTCCCCTTGCTGCCTCGTCACCTCAGTCAGGGCAGCCAACTGTGCACTCAGGTCAGGGGGTGCGCTAGCCTCAGGTCGCGCACTCGGCTCCACAACAGGGGGTGCACTCGCCTCCGGTCTGTCACCCTGCTCCTGCCGAGTACTCTGCTCCATCTGCTCAGGTCTCTCAAAAGGTCCCGCACGATCCCGCGCCAACTGGGCACGCTCCCGCAACGACGGCCGACCTCGACGACGGTACATAGCTGAAAGGAACAAATCGGGGTCAGATACAACACAACACTCTCAACCCAATCAACGAAAGTCTAGAAGGCGGTCCCTGTTTTCCTCCAAAATTATGTCCTCTGCAGCCAACATAATTTCTCAGGCCAAAACAGAAACTCCTTCAGTCACTCACTCTACTCTAAGAGGAGTTAGAACAATTAATCATTGACTTTCGCAATTAAATTACGCCTCTCGCGTCTTGCTTTCCTAAGGTTTGCCAACTTAGGGTTTCTAGGTCCCAACGACCTATAGCAATGCTCTGATACCAACTTAATCTGTCACGCCCTTGATGTCTCGCTCCCCGGGCACGCCGACAAATCCGCCGTATACAAAGGGATTTCCCCTGTATACGAAGCGACAACAGTACCTGTAAACATACAATACTACAAACAGTAGTATAGAGCTGCTCGAGAAAATAAAAGCTAAACAAACTGAGTTTCATATACATAGTTCAAAAACTAAAATACAGAGTTACTCACACTGGCGAGTTAAGTACTATGTACATAAGCTCGAAGTAAAACAACTACCTGCAGTAGGGTGCCTCTAGCTCTGCTCAGCGGGTAGGGCTCTAACTCGCGACGCCCTTGCCTCGATCCAGATCCGCGGAAGGCGCAACAGCCGAAACCTGTGGCTCTGCAAAACAGGGGTAACAACTGGCGTGAGAACTACTGTAAAAACAAGTAGTCCTCGGTGGGTGCCGCCAAAACAACATCGGTCCACCCACTAAGTCCACAGAAGGGAGCCAGGATAGTAGGAAAAATGCCGAAAATAACTCAACCGCTACAAATCACTACACTACCATGCTCTACACTAATCAACTGTAGGAAATGTCAAATCTGACCCAATCCAATCGGGACTGTAAACCTACCCGTCCCTGCCCAGTTGCGACTATCCAGCTACCTCCACACTAACTGGTCCGTGGAGAGCAAGTCCAACCGGCATGAGCGACACCAACGCGAAAGCACAAAGCCGACTCCGGAGTGACACTCGTGGGCGCTACCCAACCGAGTATGCAGCGTATCTCTGTCGAGCTCAATCAGGCTCTGAAAAGCCAAAGTCAAGTAACCGACTCTAATTAGTCTAATAACCAACAGTTCACGTGTCACGCCCCGAGACCGATGCCAATTTGGCCCGACCCGAGCACGTCAAACAGATGCCGAACGAACAGAGTTTCCCCTGTCCGCCCAAGGCTCATCACATGTACATTTTCATCAGTAGAGAAAAGCACTAGCGGAAACATACACAAACGGCTTACACGAAGGTAAGCGACAGCCATCAGTGAAAGAAAAAGGAAACCAAACATTCACAAGTAACATGATTCATTTTGGATCATATACATTGCATTCATCTAGTAATTTTGAATTCTTTGCATTCCATTACATAACTTCATCATTTCTTTCTTACATCACATTTTCCTCAAAATAAGCTTTACATCCTTTTCTTTACATCACTAAATCATCAAATACAAAAGATGATCATAAGGTAACTTTACTACAAAATGTAACCCAACTTGGTGGCCTCTGACTAAGGCGCGATACCTTTACCGCGGTCGCTCGCCGGCTCGCTCGGTCCCGGCTCTGTGGAAATAGTGGGGTGAGAACTACAACAAAGTTCCCAGTGGGTTCGGCCCCAACATCAC
>NC_033623.1:4008463-4074095 GCF_001540865.1 Ananas comosus | reverse complement strand
AAAAAGAAAGCTTCAAACTACTAGATATTCCATTAGAAACCATTTCTAGGGTCATTCAAACCCATTTCTAGGGTTTTACTACATTAGGGTTCAAAGCTTACCTTGTAAGCTTCCTTTTCTTGCACTAGAGAAGAAGGAGATGAAGCCTCTTTGCTCCAAAAGCTTCTTCTTCACCTTCTTTGTCTTCTTTTCCTTTCTTTTCCTTTACCTTCTTCTTCTCCTTCTTTGTCTTCTAGAGAGAGAAAGAGAAGAGAGAGTGTGAGAGGGTGAGAATGAGATAAATGTCTCATTTACCCCAATACATAGCTCATTGGGTCGCAAAATTACAGCTAAACCCCTCAACTTTTACTCTTTCACACAGCCTGGACTGGGCTGTTCGCGCAGGCGGGGACCGGTCTCTCCTTCAGGGACCGGTTCCCGAAGGCTCTCCCCGCGCAGCCAGAGTTGCTGCGCGCAGGTCAACCGGTCTCTCTTTGGGGGACCGGTCTCTCGGGGACCGGTCTCTCGGACAGGGACCGGTTCCCGAGAGCTACTTTCTCAGGACTTAGCCGATTTTTCGGCTGTCTCATTTCATACGCGTTCGGGGACCGGTCTCTCCCACCAGGGACCGGTCCCCGAGAGCTGAAAACCTGCAGAATGCAGATTTCACAATTTTAGCTCTCGAAATCCTCCCGTAACTCACTTTTAGTCATTTTAACACCTTCGGACTTTCCGAAGTGTTCCATCCTCGCACTTTGGTCAATTTGATTAAAGTTCGATATTTATTTTTCCGAATTTTCGGTATATTACATCACGTGCCCTCGACACAATCTGTCGCCAAAAAGGCGATCCGAGTCTACCGTCAACTCTGACGGCACCCAACAATCCAAAACAGCCCAAACGACCCTGTAAAAATCCACTCGGCGTACCAGCACGAGCGTAAATGTATTCTAAACTATCTGGAGTACTCGTCTCGAGGATACTGCGACAGTACAATTTTATAACGGCTCCTAGAGCTAAATCAGGCAGTTTAAACAAGTGACAGGTCCAAAACGCAGGTTTTCTCCTAATTCAATATCCAAGTCCAACATGTATAACCTATTCAATTTATTACTACATGCTCCAAATTCAGATATACAATCTACCATATAATCCATGAATTCGAGCTAGAAAAGGCTATACCAACAATCGAGATCTATACATGTCGACGATTAGAATTTAGGAGTCAAAACCGATGTAACCCACCTCGCACGCTAATCCCTGGCAACACGGGATCCCCTCGGCTGCGGCACCGCCTGCTGGATCGACTGAAAACGCCCGATTCTCGCAATCGAGCTAACTCCAAACTATAACACCAAAAATCCTCAATTCAGTCCAAAATCCACAGCAGCAGAGAAGAGAAGGATTTCAACCAAGCTAACCTTCACCAAAATCTGCAAGTAAGGGCTTCGTGGATTCCTCTCGAAGTCCCGAATCCCACGAATCAAGTCTCGTCGCAATCCGATGCTCCTACCTCGTATACGAACCAAAATACTGACAGTCGACGAAAAAATCTGCAGCAGTGGCACCCGAGCTCGAAAATGATGGAATTGAAGTATTTGGAGGAATGCCCACAGATAAAATACTTCAACATGTACCTAGAATCAGCACGACGTCAAAGATGGCGAAAAGCCGCACTCGCCCGACCTCCTCGCAGCAACACGACGTTGAAAGTGTGCTCGAACGGCTCCGCGGCGCGACGTCGGCGACGAATCCGAGCTCCACCCGAGCTCCACCGTGCACAAGAACCCAGCTAGAGAGAGAGAGGAGAAGAAGAAAAGCTTCCTCTCTCTGCTCTACACCACACTAAATAGAGAGAGAGAGAGAAAGGGGTGATACAAACGAGGGAGAGAAAAGACCAAAACACCCTCTCACCTACCCTGGTGTACCGGTACACGGGTTCGCGTACCGGTACAGGAAGCCAACCCGAGAGCAGTACGTGCGTAACCTGTGCAGTGTACCGGTACACCATAATGGCTGTACCGGTACAGCAAGCAGAAAATCAGCTTTTTGCTGATTTTCTTCACTGAAAGCTGCCCTCACGTCGCACGGAGTCCGTTTTGCGTCTATTTGACGCCAACGCGACTCGGACTTGTCCAGACACTCTCCAGAGCTGCCAACAAGCCATCACAACAGAACACCAGGGATCTCACACAATTATAATAATTGCCACTAATGGTGGGGTCGCTAAAAATTATAATGGCATTTGTTTCGGTGGTTGGTAAAAGTCTAAACAAATGCCGCTAAATCCTACCCAATAACAACAGTAATAAATGCCATCATAATTAATTATAATTGCCACTAAAAGTAGACTAAATAATTACTAAATAAGACTTATAACGGCAATTGCAATATATATTAAAACACTTGATCCACAATTAAATATTTCAATAAATTGAAATTAGAAAACATGCATTACCAAAGAACAATCATAATTTATGACAAATCACAGTTTCAATATTAAAAATAAATTTCATACATGAGTTTCAACTACAAAATGCTTGTTTGAATTCCAGTCAAACAATAATAAATTCTAAACGACGTTAAACATCTATTATCTCGAAAAAATTTCAAATTCTAAGTGCTCAAGCCATTATTGTTTCACTTCGAAAGCTGTAGGTTTGATGTAGCTTTGGCTGCAGATTTGACATAGCTAAGCGATGTCCTTCAAAAATAAAACCACTTTCAGGGGTGAGACCAACCCTTGAGCTATGGAAAGTGGATTCCGGAATCCCGGCTGCGAGTGCAGCGGCTGCTAGTGCAGCATGTTAGCTCGATAGTTCTTGGCCGCAGGTGTATATGGCATGTTCCTCTCCCACCGGAAGAACTTCGAGAATTGTGATTGAGCAAGAACCATGAGCGCTAGGGTGTATGTGGCATGTTCCTCTCCCTATTGGGGATCTCGGCTGCGGGTGTATGCGGCATGTTCCTCTCCCACCGGGGGATCCCTAACCACGGGTGTGCGCAGTTCTTCGCGACCCTTGGGCAATGTGGTTTGTCGATCGAAAGCTGAGATGCATGTGATAGTTCCTTCACCTCGAGCCTGATTGAATGTGGATTATCCATAGTTAATTGACTCAAAACCGAGTCGAGTGGCATAGTTGGCTAAGGTAAAAGTAATCTTAGGAAAGAATGGCAAATGAGCACAATATGGCTAAGGTGTGAGTACCCTTAGTAAAGAATAAAGATTAGCTAAGAATAAAGAATGGCTACAAATAGAGAGTGGCTAATAATAAAGAATGTCGGAGAATAAAGAATTGCAAGTAGTAAAAAATAGCAAGTGATAAAGAATTGCTAATAATATAAAGAATGGCAAATGTTAGAGAGTAGAATCAATTCATCTACTTGCATAGTTGCATATTATGAGGCATGAACATGATAATTGTTAGTTGCATAAATTATATATCTGTGAATATTTGTTGGACTAACATGTTTGCAGTGCCTCCTTTAGACCTAGTGGGTCGAGCTCTTCCCTTGGGTGGTCGTACCCACTGGAAACTATGGACAATAGTTCTCACCCCACTTTATTTTTGGGATTACAGGTTCACACGTGAGCGACGTGACAACGCGAGGAAATGGCGTAGCTCAATAGTTAGCGCCCTACCACTGAGACCAGATAGCAGTACCCCAAGTCGGCTTAGCTTAGGGGTATAGAAATGAAAGGAACAATGTTGTAATAATTTGTAAGAATTGGGTTGTATTTGGAAGTAAGAATCTAAGTTAATGTAATGTAAAATGAAAACTGAGATGAATGCTTGTAATAGTATAGATGTATTTATGTTTTCGATACCTTCCTTATGCAATCTATGTTTGAATGATGTTCCTGGTTGGAACATCGCGCATTATATGGATTGTGACACCTTGGACATATAGGGGAGATCTGTCCGCGGTACAGGAGAAACGCTGTCCGTTCGGCGGTCTATTGGCGTGCCCGAATCCGACCAAATAGGCGGGCTCGGGGCGTGACAAAAATTCTCTAAGGCCTAATTATTCATTGATTTGTAATTGTGAGCTTCATTGAGAGGTTGTAAAAAAATTTTTGTATGATTATAAGTGGCTTTGGTCTTGCCCTGTTCAAAAGGCCAAGTGATAGTGAAATCGGTACCTTGAGGAGAAGAAGGACCGGACTGGAGTAGGCAGAAAGGCCGAACCAGGATAAATCATCTGTGTTATCTGAGTTTGATTTTTTTTTTTCTTTTATTTGGTTGTGCAATTTTTATCTAGATTTAATTTTACTTGAGTTTTTAGTTATCAACTAATTCACCCCCCCTCTTAGTTGCCATTTGATCCTTCAATTATGAGTTTAGATTTTGATAGACTTGAGGTGGATCATTGTGAATAATTCTGTGGATCTGATGCCGGGAACTTCTATATTTTCTAGTATATGTAGTGTTCGTGGAAAATAGCAAGAGCTAGTTATCTACCAATGAAAATCTCCGTTGGACAAGAAGTTCGATATGAAGGTATTAGGAGCCATAAACCAAATACTTGAGATGCGGGTACTAAAAGAGAGAAAGAGTAGAAAGATTTGGCTTTCACAAAATGGTTACGTGGAGAACATTCTGCGGTGCTTTAATATGCAGAATGCAAAGATAGTTTCTACCTCATTTCCTAATTCATTTAAAATTGTCGGTGGAGCAATCACCTAGTATGGAAGTGGAAAAGCTGACATGGCTCAAGTACCATATTCATCGGTTTTCCATGGTATGCACGAGACCGAATATTGCTCAAGCAGTAGATGCAGAGAGTCAGTATATTGCTCAAGTATTTGAGAGGCATTATGGATTTCTCATTTTGCTATGGTTTTGTGGATTTGAAGTGCGTCAGATATATGGATGCAAATTTCACATGAGATAGAGACATGAGAAAATCTACCATGGGGGTAATATTTTCTCCATGGGTGGTGATGCTATTAGCTGTGAGTCAAAGTTTTGGTCGGTGATTGCTTTATCAACGTTGGAGGCAGAGTATGTAGCAGTGGCACATGCTTGAATAGGCTATTTAGTTAAAGAGGCTTTTAGGAGAATTGAAATAGTCAAAGTATAATACACCTGGTGAAAAATTCGGCGTTTCACTCAAGGACGAAGCACATTAATATTGGTTATCACTTTGGGAGAGGTGTGGTGGATGAGGATCTTATCTCACTATTGAAGATTCATACCGATGTGAACCAGTGGATGTTTTGACGAAGCCAGTGGCTCGAGAGAAGTTTAATTGGAGCATGACTTCTCTCGGTTTTCGAGCTATGTGAGGAGAGTGAAAGTTTGGCCAGACTTCTAATTGGTGGATTATGTTATCATCCTGCTATATAATCATTAGTGTGGGTCATGACTCCATAATTTCTTTATCTTATGCCTATGCATGTGGATGATGATACCTAATGTAATGAAAACTATAATGTTAGTAATGTTCTGTGCCTGACATCATGCATATATGGGGGAGATTCTATTCATCTGAATAGAGAAACCCTATGCATGTGGCGGATCTGTACATGTCTCGGGTGTGTCATATTGTGTGGCTTTTTGTTACTCTAATGTCTTAGAAAAAAAAAATGCAACCACTTTTTCTTAAAACTATACCCTGGGGGTTTACAAACCCTCGTAAAGAAAGGGCACAAATAGTTGGGAAGAAATCAAAATGTATTGTATATAGTGTATAAAAAGGTATGAATATGTATGTATTTCGGAAGAAGAGAAAAATTAAATATCTCATTTTGAGTTGAAAAAACTGTAAAATTGAATGACTCAAATTTGTAAATAGTTAATTTTACTTATCTATACATGTGATACCCAGCAATGCAACTGATGTACGTTATAATTTCTATGTGAATGCAATGTACATGTTTTGTGAGTGTTTTGTGCGAGCAAGGGAGCCCCCTATGGATGCTTATTTGGGCACATTCTTATTGAGCTTCCATTGTAGGCTCAAGGCATGATAGATTAAGATGGTATCAGAGCGTAGAATGAATGTTTAGGTAAACATAGGAAACCTTAGGATGGATGACCCTGAGGACTTAAGTGTGCAAGGAAACAATAATCTATGCATTGTGGGAAAAGTTGGACCAATTGGATTGAGTCAATCTTATGTTTCTTCGATGGTTATTAGAGACTGATCCAAGGTGTCTCTTATACTTGTCTTACGACGATCATGGGCGGCTAACAATTTGATGTCTAGAGATGGAAATAAACTTCCTTGCATGACTTTTGCCTAATTAAGTTGATTTAATTGCACACTTTATATTGCATTTGACCTATTGGGTTAAGACAGCAATTGATGATGTTATGTTTCAGGCAGTAAATAATTGATGGTGCCACATTGACGACCACACTCAAGGTCTACTGCTGCATGATATGAGGTGCCCGAATAGTCCGAATCGAGCGAAATTTGGTAGCTTTGCAACCAGATGGCCATGTTAATTAGGGTGGTCAAGAGCAAGCCAAGGCCTCCTAGCAACAAGCGGAGCAAATTAGAAAGCTCTAAGAAATAATGTCACAGCAGCAAAAGCTGTGTTGATGAGTCGAGACCTGACTTTTTAATTTCTCCAGTGAACGTTTAGAATGCTTCTAAGAGAGCAATTATGATGATCAAACCAGTCATGGAGGACCCTACATAGTTGGGGGCTATGGCAAGTACTCCTCCGACGGGTTCTGTCATCTCAACCCCTAACCATGTCGCATTAGAGGCGGAGTGGGGAGAGCATTAGTGTCACGACTCAGAGCCCTTTCGGAAAGCATTTTTGAAAATCTTACTAATTTAAAATTATAGTTTGTAGAAAAGCTTATAATGTTTTTTGAAACCTTGCTCGAGACACACATAGATCCATCGCACGCACAGTTTTTCCTATCCGCACAAACATAATCTCCTATGTAATGTACAGCATAGGAGCAAAAACAATAACCACAATCACAACAAATAACCTAAACAAATATAAACCATACAACAACTATAACAACTACAATATCCACAACTACTTCAATTGATTTAAACCTCAATCAAGAATCCAAAAGCTACGTAAATAGGAAAACCCAATAACAGTTCTAAACTTGAGGCTACAAGTTTATGATACGTAATCTCAACATGATAAAGGTAATAATAACAGAAGAGTAAATCACGAGTTATTCACCAAAGTCCATGGCACAAACTATTCAGATGCTAACTAACCATGTCCTCACGGAACGCCCCAACTCTTACCGCCACTACAAAAATAGGGAAGGTGAAAAATATATAAATATGTTTTCCAGTAAGAACAACCAAATGCCGAAGGTAAGCCGCACTCACTAGTCAACAAAAACCATACGCGGATGACTCGTGGGTACAATAACCTACTTGCGATTCACCCAACCCGTCGGTTTGCCAAGTCTAGTAACAAGTGCATCCTAGGTCATGTGATGATACGATAGGACTTCTAATTCCTATCCTGTATAATCCAAGCTCAACACATGGTATTCAACAATCCCATATACAAGGGATTTGCCAACTGAACTAGATTAGGTCAATCCTATCCAGTCCGCGACTAAATGTGGAATTAGTTGTGAGAACTAACTTAGTCCAAACCAACTCTAGTCCAGCCCACTAACTGGCCCCAGAAAAAATTATTCAGTAACTAAAAAAAGTTTTTTCTGCATTTAGCCCCCTAATAATTTTTTTTATATAAATTGCCCCATAAAATTTATATTTATAAAATTGGCCCTATATCTGCCACGTGGATGCCACATAAGTTCCAGGATGGTATGGTGGTCAAGGTTAGGTTGAACATGGCGAACCATTCACCATGTTTAGACATGGTGAATGGTTCCCCGTGTTTAAGCTAAACTTGTATAGTTGAACTAATAAAGAAGTGTATAGTTGAAGTGTGAAATGTTTAAGCTAACGGTGAAGTGTATAGTTGAACTAAACATGGTGAATGGTTCACCGTGTTTAAAGATAGTGATCAATTCACTATCTTCAAACACGGTGAATGGTTTACCGTCTTCAAACACGGTAAATGGTTCTTCAGCGTGTTTAGTTGAACTCACACCCCAGCAACTTTCTATTATATTTGAAACAACAAATCCAATACAACATCAACAACAATACAACATCAACACAACAACACAACATCAATACAACATCAATACCATATCTTTACAACAACATATCCAAAAATAGAGCAAGTTTGTTCAATAATATAAAAAGTTTCGTACAGTTTAAAATTTACAAAATATAATGTCATGTCCTGTCACACCCCGGGCCCAGCGGAAGCCCGCTCGGCGCGTGCACAGGCCCGCCGTGTACACCAAACAACCATAATGCACACAAGGCGTCTACCAAAACAAGAAATGAACACAGTAAAGTCCTAACAAGGCTATCAGAGCAAGTAATATAAAATCACTAAAGTTCTAACACAAAGAGATCTACAAGATGTACAAAAGTATGCAGCTAAATCCAAAAGTCTAACAAGATCTCTAAAATCAAATACATAATACATCTTTCCACAAGATACAAAAAGAAAGATGATACCGGGTCCCTCTAAATATCTCCGTAGGGGCTCTAACTAATCGCTAACCCCTTGCCACGATCCCTAGCCTCTCCCGGCGGAAGGCTCTAAAACAAAAACAATATCAACCAATGGGAGTGAGAACTATTAAACAATAGTTCCCAGTGGGTAAACCGCCGAGAGTGGCAAAATACACCACTAGGTCAACTGAGGCATGCTATAAAGGAATAATTAAGCAATATATGAAAAGTAAGTATTTTAAACATGTTCATATCATAGTCATGCCTCTACTAAAGAATTAACTATTAAATATATGATGTTCTAAATTCATTTGTTCAACTATATGCATAATCATAATGTCCATGATGCTACATAAAGTAAATTGTGCTTTGCATTGTTATTCTAGCCATGCATACGTACTAATCCACATAGGTATAGGTTTACTACCACTAAGGTTGTCAATGCCATAATGTCTCACACAATGTCCAACTATTATGCATGCATCAAGTAGTAATATAAGGTAGCAAATCACAAGTATGAATATCTACCATGTATGCATCAACTATGATGATGTATAATGTCAAGTTAAGTCTCAATACCCAATTTACAAGGAACGTACACGTGGCAACGTCCCGACTCGTGCCGTGCCTTAGTGGCCCCGTGGGGATCATCATTTTTCCTGCAAGAAAAGAGACTCCTCCCACAGCATCCGACTTCGGCGCCCAATCCCGCACGGGCGATTTATTGTCGCAAGGAAAAACTCCGGAGTGCCAGCTTGTAGGGAGCAACCCTCACAAGCATATACGAATGAGCACAAGGGCAAGCAAGCGTAATCATAGCATAGGGTCCATAATTTGGGATACTCAGTCATCATGTCTAAAACATGAAATTTTCACACATCGACTCGACGGTCGGGTATTAGATCATTCATGTCATGTCTTGTCTACAACTACTTTGGTGATATGTCTCTACCAACACATACAATGCTTAAAGCATGCATAGTTCATATGTCATTATCCTACCTAAGATAGTTCACTATTTTATACAAGACTCCAAAGAGGTTCATGACATGCAATTCCAATAATTGTCCAAACAAACGTTTACTAATGCCATATGCAAGAGAACTATGAAATGTCCACAAATACCACAATGCATGTTATGCACATGTCTTTCCACTAACATCCCCACTACATGGAGTAGAAGTATTATGATGCAAATAATTAATTCCACTAGTATTACATGCCATTATCTCAATTAAGGTTCGCCTCAATGGCTTTACACTCTCATTTCCTTATGTCTAAAACATGGAATATAACTATCGATCCCTAAATCGAATGCAATATCACAATGGCCAATACTAGTTGTTCTACTAGGTTAAATGCACCATGTTACAATGTTATATGTCAAGTTCTAGTTGTTCAACTAGGTTAAATGCACCAAGTTACAATGTCACATGTCAAATTCTAGTTGTTCAACCAGGTTAAATACACCAAGTTTAGTTTCATGATGACCTTATCATGTTCTATGTCACATTATCACAACTACCTTGTCTACAACAAGTATAATGCAAGAAATGCTAAGTTCCATTCACCTTGTCTATAACAAGTATAATATTGTCATCATGTGAGATAACTATTTACTTAACCCATTCACTAGATACCCTCAAGGAGTTATATCATCATTCATACTCTAACATGCTTCTTAGGATTGCATAAAAGAGAAATTGTCAAGAAGTGTCATTTAGTGCCAAAATCTACATGTATGCCTCTACTACATAGAGCATAGATTCTCACTATACATAGCATGTACATATTATGTTCTCATAAATTCTAACATGTCATAATAAGTATGAAAAAACATCTAATTATGTCTTAAAACCAAAGGAAGACATAGGGGGAGTTCACCCATTTCGGTGAGGTCAAACCCACCGTAAGCACTTCGAACCCTTTCGTTCCTTCGAACGAAGTTGTCCCCCGAACTTCTAACACCCTAAGGAAAATTCTAAAGGGTTAAAAACTCCAAAACGACTACTTCGAAAATCTTCGAAAAACACACACACAATTAGGTGATAGATACCTTTGATCAAGCTACACTTGTCCAAAGCTCAAATCGAAGCTTCCAAGCTTCAAATCCAACCTACAAGATTGTTCTACACTCATCAATTCCAACCCAAAAGCTTCCAAATAAAAAGCCCCAAACAAAACCCTTGTTTCTACAAAACTAGGTTTTCATCTAAAAAATCCCATAAAACTTGATCAAATGAAGAGATCAAGGCAACTAACCTCTCTTGAAGCTCCAAATCAAGCTTGGAATGAGCTAGGGTTGAAGATCTCTCCTCCAACAAGCTCCAATCCAAGCTCCAAAGCTTCTCCAATGGTGGAAATCCAACATGAAGCAAAGAGGAGCAAAGAGAGGAGATCAAACCAAGCAAAACCCACTAGAAATGAGAGAAAACCAAGGGAGAAAGCTCTCAATTGTGCTCTCCACGAATTCGGGCTCAAAAGAACTCTCCAATGGCTGTAGGGGTGTTATATAGAGTTGTAACAATCTCAAAAACACCCCTCAACAAAGCACAGTCTGCACTACACTGCGTACCGGTGACACGGACTGGGGTACCGGTACCAGGCAGCAGCACGCGCAAACCTGAGCCTCGAGTTGGCGAGAAAACATACTGGGTACCGGTACCATCGCGATGCAGTACCGATACCATCACAATGCAGTACCGGTACCAGCTCCAGTTCCGGTACCCAGCTGATGCGGTACCGGTACTCTGCCCTGCAGAGTCCAACCCGAGAGCAGCCCAAATTCTATAATTTAGAAATTTTGGTGCTAAGATTTCACCTCGCTCCTCGGGATGCGAGTCATAGGTCGGAACGTAGTCAACGACCATACAGAGAACCCAAAAAGGCTCAGATCACCAATCAAGTACTCGAACCTTGCAATTTGCTAAAGTTCAGTGTGTTACATGTCCTCCTCCTAGTCCCTTTCCCTCGACCACTTCTACCTACATGTTCCCAACCATGACCATGACCACAATTAACGCCATGCTCATCGAAAGGCTCTATGACTTCCAACTAGTCGAGATGTTCGATAGCAGGGCCCTCAACAACTGGCTGAGTGTCCTTCATCTCGATCACCCATCTGAGCTTGTGCTCAACCATAGGAGGTGTCGGTACTATGTCTGGCCACAGAGGAGCAAAAAATAAGGGATGATCTGCATAGGAAAATTGCAACTGTCGGTGCCATCGGCGCCTATGGTAAACAATATCAGCTTGTCGAGGTGGATCCTCTTGTACTGGTACTGTGTCTGGAAATGAGGTGCTCCTCTGCCGGTAAAGATAGCCTCAACGGACTATATAGTGGTACATGGCCCGGCGTCGATGGTCCACTATATTCTGCTAGCCGTGGAGGTACAGTGTCTGGAAGTGTAGATAGAATCTCTAAAATTACCTTCATTTAATCAGCAACTTGTGTTAGGGCTTCTAATATTCTACCATATGAAATATCTGGCGGGAAACATCTGATAGTCTAGTATGATCTTTGCATGATATCGACCTGAAGCAACATCATAAAAATTACATTAAATTTTTATGTATATAAAAATAAATATAATAATGTAATATATATGAAAATAATACCAATACTCTCTCAACATGTCCACATGGCTAATATGTGAGGGGTGGACGCTATACTGGCCTAGATATCTACCTCCTAGTGATCCTCCAGTACTGTCACGCCCCGGGACCGGCGGAGGCCCTCCCGGTAGCGTGCCCAGACCCGCCATATGTCTACACATATAAGGCGTCTACAATAAAAGCGGAAGTAAAGCAAGAGNTTTAGGTCGGAAAACATTCTACAACCCTCCACCAAGTGTGGAAAAGCTCGAAATACATCCAAACACTCGAACCTCGCAATTTGCAAAGGTCCAGTGCGTCACAAGTACCGCTGCATGTAAACAGTAATAGCTCATATAGGATCAAGATCTACATAGGGATCCACCTCTACTATGTCCATTAGCCAATCATCCCAACACTTAATATATAAAGCATGATACGCTACCCAATTCTAATCTGCTTTACCTCGTGAAATGATGCGAAGTATAGCAACTACTGCATCGGATATGTGCTATAGAAGGCCAAACTGCGGAAGCACTCGATCTGGAAGATGTAGCTCAATGACGTGGAAGCATACTAAGGTGGTCTTAGATCGCCAAACATAGGACCCCGCTACACAAAAAAGTGGTAGTGTCTTTAGTACTGCATCTATATAAGGCCTCCATATAATCTATTGTGAAAAGTACATATAGTTACTTAATCATTTTAAAATAAAAGTTATATTTATAATAAGATTGAATTATTTTCATTTACCTAGGACTCTAGTTGCTGATTAAGCTGATCACGATAATACTGAATATCAGTAGTCCTGACATTGTCCCGAAAAGCCATTCTAATATTTCACCTGAGTTATTTATATCATATTAATAATGATAAAATAATATTTTGAAAACTTAATACGAAATTACTTACCTGCAACCTAGTGGCACGTCAACAAGCTCAGGCTACGGTCCGACTATCTCAGGTCAACCAATGTACAGGTGGTCCCATGACTATATCTATATAAAAAGCTACTTAAAAACTATAAGAAACTCATGATTTAAATTAGTAGTAAAGAAATATATCTAAAATAATGTCCCAAAACAACAACACTCCACCACCCTCCTCATGCAAGCATTTTCTAATGCTCGATAGAGATGAGCTAGCGTCACAGCACCCTATGCCAACTCACTGCAAGTGTTGAAAACTTCTAAAAGTGGCAAACACTTCAAATGCACTCTATTCTCGCTTGGGTTTAACAACAAACTATATCCTATATGAAACAGTATATATGCTCGTGCTATAACTCGTATGATAGCGAGAGATGCATCTAGAGCGATATCATGGACATGATGGTACAACCAGTCTATTTTTATCTCACCGCCCCTAATATCCTCCGAAACCACCCCAAGAAGTAGCTCGTAGAGCTGTGGCCTGTGATTATGATGCCCTTCCGGTCATAGCCCCACCACGGATGCGGAGTCTTGTAATAACAGCTACATCCATCAAAGTGATAGTCACCTCCTCATGTCACATGTGGAAAGTCTACGTCTCCCTCCGCCACCTCTCAACTAATGATCCTAACAATGACTAATCTAGCTTCACGTGCCTCAATCATGATACATAATAAAATCATGCTCGTTTGCAATAGCTCCAAAATTGTAGGATGCTCAATCTGCCATCAGTTCAATTTACAGCCATGCTCCATAAATTGAATAGGAGAATAATCCTACAATATATATTATAAATGTCATATAATATTAGCACATAGTTTACCAAAAATTTTCAAATGTTTAAAAAAATGTATGACCTTCACTCTGATGAAAGTGAATCTATGGTATGGCCGCTCAATCGGTACAGATGTATCAATCCCCCTGGCTCCTTGTGATCGTCCATCTGAAATAATCAATTAAAATCAGTCAGAAACAAAAAGATTTAATAAGAGTACATTAATTTAAAATAAAGAAAATAGTCAACAAAAATCAACATATCAAATAACCTAAGCAACGACATCTTTTGGTCCTTCTTTGTTGATTTTTAGGACATGTGCTTTTATAATGCCTGTATTGTTTACACATACTACATTTGCCCCTCCTATTCCCAGCGCCTTCATCCATAACATTGCGAATGCAAGTAAAGCTGGGTAGTTCTTTTTTCCTTCTCTTGCATGGTGGAAGTAAAGGTGAATCATATGACTCAACCCAATTACAACAATAAGGAACTGGATGGAACTGTGGTTCGTATGCTTAAGTTAGGACGTGGTAGTATACCAATGAGAATATAAACTATAGTAATCTATGTTCATATATGAGAAACTACAACATGATAAAATATGTGAACAAGGAATTTCCAAATTGAACATGAGTTGCAAACACAAATATGAACAAGTTGAATCTCTTCCATTGATAATCACTTGTCAGTGCAAATATCTTCTAGTAAGTACGTTGAACTCATGAGCTCCAAATTGTTGAACTGTATATGCTCTAGCACATGTCATCCAGCTATTGATGGTCGTATCAACAGTAGATACAAATTGTGTAGACATTGTTGCCGCCTCTTCATGATGATTTAGGAAGAATTCAATCACTCTATGAAATGTTGCCATTACAAAAGCTGTAATTGGTATGGCATGAACTCCCCTCAACTCTCTATTTAAACTTTCCAATTGGTTTGCTGTCATAATGTCGAATCGTCGACCACCATCAAAAGCTTTAACCCAATATGCCCTATTAGCGTGAAGTTTGTCAATCCAAAGCCAAGCATCTTCATCCATAGCCTTCAATTCTTCCTTTGACGCGCAATATTCTCATTCTTCTGAGGCATTCCCGATAGCACAAAATTTCTTAAGCAAGTGTTTTACTTCAAAATGAACATTCATATTAGTCTTTATATGTCACAAACACCATCGATGAATATGACCTTCTGATGGTGGGAATACAAGTGCAACAAGATTCGTTAGCCATTAAAACGATCCGAAATGAGTGTAATAACTCGAGATAGTGTTATGTACCTTCATAGGCAATTTAGAAACAACTCCCAACTCAAGCTATTCTCCCGCTCGCAAATTACGAATGCTAGCAGGTATAAACCACCGTCGGTATCGACACCTGTAGCAATTAATGCGTGACATCTATATTGTCCGTACAAATAAGTAGCATCGATACTAAGTAATGGGCAGCAATACTCCAGCCATGAGGGTCCGAAAGCCCAAAAGGCTCGTGTAAACATTCTTGAAGTACTCATTAGTCTAATAAAATCAATCTTCATAACAAAGTTTCAGGGTTTGTTGCTTCTAACAGTGAGAAACATCGAGGAAGGTCACAAAATGATTGCTCCCAACTACTGTCTATAATTTGTAATGCTTTATTTTGCGTCCACCAAGCCTTGCTATATGATATGCTAACGTGCAACTCACTCCGAATTCAAGATTGAATTTCTGTAGGACTAATAGGAAGCCTTACCTTCAATGTGGGTAGTATAAGTTGACATACAAAGGATGTACAATTTCTATGTTGTATTCAAAATTGGAATCATGCATGTGTGCGGACCTCCATAAGTCTTTACTTTAAAATATGAACAACCTTTGGGTCGCGAGGCATGTAATCTCCATGGGCAAGAATTAACCACACATCTCACAGTGTATCTAGTTGTATTTGATTTAACAACTTCAAGTTACACATTATGTTCAATGTGTCATCGATCCAAAGCATTCAGCAAAGACAACTTGTTAGAAAATGTCCGATTAACCCATGCCTTATCACTGGGAGGATCTTGATAAATGTTTTGTTCATTGTATGCATCAACAACAGCTTGATGAATTAATTCATTACCCAGGAGAAACCATCGTTGTTGATCTTCAAATTCTTTGAATTCCACTGGGACCGGTACATCATTGTTATTGGCATTTGAATTTTCAATTCATTCGGCACCTTCATTTTGAATGGCACATGCAAGTGTATTCAAACCACCATCATGATCAGGATCCACAGATTGCGGAATAACATCTATATCGTCATCTATAGATTCATCATCAATTCGACTTACATCCTCTTCATTACTTCCAATTACATGCTCATCATTACTTTGAATTATGTCCTCATTATCAATTGCATTTCTTCCTTCCCAATCAGTGCATTCTCAAATAGTAGATGATGGAACTTCACTCTGAGTATCATGGATAGCTAACCTACGAAGATATTTAAGATTAACTATTTGCATCAATTCAAATTTCATGTAACTAAATTATGCAATCACCTACTGCTCATCAAGTCCAACCAATGGAGATGGATCCACAATAGTAGAGAGCAATAATAAATTCACTAACACACATATGACTTCAAACTCTCTATAAATAAAATTGTCCAAATAATTTTTTTTTGCACCTAGCCTAATGAAGGAGAAAGTATGAAAAACAATTTTATCGTCCATTGCTTTATACCTTGATGTAGGAATTTCATTGAGATTGACATAATTTCTTTGATAATCAGAGGTTGGACGGTCCTGCGTCATCAACACATGCTTCTCCACATATACTTTTATGCAACCATGGAATAGGAAAAAACTCGTTACGCCTACAATTACATTGTCACTTGATATGATAAGTAATCCCCATTCATTAGCTCCTATTGGACATCGAACTGTTATACGGAGATGGGCTTCCGTTCAGTCATAGTTAGTAATTTTATATATTTCCGTCTCCAAATCCCGAAATGTGATATCACGTCGGATGTCAACCAATTCTTTGCGGCCACCATTGTATTGTGGTACATTATCGGTCACGACTTTCCATACCAATGGATACAAAAGGCAACATATTCACCAGACATAATGTTCTAAGCTAAACAACATTACAAAATATATAAGTTGTCTATATCGATAAAAAAAAAAAAACCTTTAAAAACTTTACTAAGTTTTGAGCATTTATAAAATAACAAAATGACATAATTTTTATATAAGTTTCTCACAACATTATATTATGGAACATATATGACATACAATAAAGGAGAGTGAAAGATGAATCTATGGCAATTTGCAGGACAAGGTCGGCACGTGTTCGCGTTGATGGAGGGCTCTGGAGGGGAGGAGTGATGACAGAGAGAGAGAGGGGGAGGGGTCTCTTTGAGAGGGGGGACAAAGAGAAAGAGAGAGAGGGAGAGGGGTTCAGAGAGAGAAAGAGAAAGAGAGAGAGAGTCTGAGAGACAGAGAAAGACTCTGGTGAGGGTGGATAGAGAGAGAGAGAGAGAGAGAGAGAGAAGAGGGTTCTGAGAGAGATTGGCAGACAGCTCCGGGTAGAGGGGCACAGAGAGAGAGAGAGCGAGAGAAAGAGTGAAAGCGGAAGAAAGAAAGAGAGAGAGAGAGAGAGAGAGAGAGGTGATGAGTGCGACGGACAGCGACAGCAGTTGGCAACGGCACCAACGGCAAAGAGCTCAAGGAAGGGGACGGGGAAGAGAGAGAGAGAGTGTGTGCAGAGAAGCTCAGGGAGAAAGAGGGAAAGAATGAGAGAGAGAGAGAGAGAGAGAGAGAGAGAGAGAGTAGTGACTGTGGCAGATATAGAGTTTAAACACAGTTAACAGTTCACCGTGTTTAGACACGGTGAGCTATTCACCGTGTTTAAACACGATAAATAGTTCGTGTTCCTTTTAACTCTAAATATTGAAAGTAGAGTAATTTATTAAAGGGTTATTTGCATACGCGTTCCTGCAAACATAATGAATTGCGGAAATATCCCTGCAAACCGGAAACTCCATAAGTTGTCCCTGCAAAAGTCCTAAGTTATGCAGATATGTCCCTCCGGTTAACATCCGTTAGTGATCTATTTATTTTTTAACAGTAGATTCATAAAATGACCATTTTATCCTCACAAATATATCCCTCCAAAAGTTTTACTCTTCCCTTCTCTTTCTCTTCCTCTTCGGACCGTCGAAGCGGACGACGGCGGCGGCGGCGCGGGGTCGGGTTCGCCGGCGACAAAGAAAAGGGAAGAACGCCGGGGCACCGAAGCTCTACCCGGAGCTCGTCGCCCTCAACGCCGTCCCCTCCCTCGTTGGCCTCCTCGGCCACGACATCGCCGACATTGCCGTCGACATCGTCTCCCTCCTCACCGACCTCACCGACGCCGACATCCTCGGCGACCACGATGACGCCGCGCACGCCCTCGTCACCGCCCTCGTTGACAACAATGCCCTCGAGCTTCTCATCCAGAAACTCGCCCGCCTTTCCGAGGCCGACCCCGACGAGGTTCTTCTCCCTCGTCGGTGACGAAGAAGAGGGAAGAGGAAGAAGAAGAAGGAAGAAGGAAGAAGATGGGAAAAGAGGAAGAGAGAAGAGAAAAAGGAAGAGGGTTCGCCACCGTCGCCGCCGCATCTCCTCGCCGGCGACGAAGAAGGAAGAGGAAGAGGAGGAAGAGGAAGAAGGGTAAATACGTCAATTCACACTATAATTAATCATGGTTAAGTATTTTAACCGTGGTTAACAAAAATTTTCTAATAGATCTGGACGGCAGGGACATATCTGCATAACTTAGGACTTTTGCAAGGACAACTTATGGAGTTTCCGTTTTGCAGGGATATTTTCTTAATTCACTATATTTGCAAAGACGTGTATGCAAATAACCCTTTATTAAAAGTAGAGTAATTTAAAGGAACATGGAGAACCATCTATTGTTTTTAAACACCGTGAATAATTCACTGTGTTCGACTTAATCCATCAACCAACCATCACACTCACGTGGCAGAGATAGAACCAATTTTATAAATATAAATTGTGAGGCCATATATATATANATAAAAAAAAAAAACCTTTAAAAACTTTACTAAGTTTTGAGCATTTATAAAATAACAAAATGACATAATTTTTATATAAGTTTCTCACAACATTATATTATGGAACATATATGACATACAATAAAGGAGAGTGAAAGATGAATCTATGGCAATTTGCAGGACAAGGTCGGCACGTGTTCGCGTTGATGGAGGGCTCTGGAGGGGAGGAGTGATGACAGAGAGAGAGAGGGGGAGGGGTCTCTTTGGGAGGGGGGACAAAGAGAAAGAGAGAGAGGGAGAGGGGTTCAGAGAGAGAAAGAGAAAGAGAGAGAGAGTCTGAGAGACAGAGCAAGACTCTGGTAGAGGGTGGATAGAGAGAGAGAGAGAGAAGAGGGTTCTGAGAGAGATTGGCAGACAGCTCCGGGTAGAGGGGCACAGAGAGAGAGAGAGCAAGAGAAAGAGTGAGAGCGGAAGAAAGAAAGAGAGAGAGAAAGAGAGAGAGAGAGAGAGAGAGAGAGAGAGGTGATGAGTGCGACAGACAGCGACAGCAGTTGGCAACGGCACCAACGACAGAGAGCTCAAGGAAGGGGACGGGGAAGAGAGAGAGAGTGTGTGTGTAGAGAAGCTCAGGGAGATAGAGGGAGAGAAGGAGAGTGGGAGAGAGAGAGAGTAGTGACTGTGGCAGATAAAGAGTTTAAACACAGTTAACAGTTCACCGTGTTTAGACACGGTGAGCTATTCACCGTGTTTAAACACGATAAATAGTTCGTGTTCCTTTTAACTTTAAATATTGAAAGTAGAGTAATTTATTAAAGGGTTATTTGCATACACGTTCCTGCAAACATAATGAATTGCGGAAATATCCCTGCAAACTGGAAACTCCATAAGTTGTCCCTGCAAAAGTCCTAAGTTATGCAGATATGTCCCTCCGGTTAACATCCGTTAGTGATCTGTTTATTTTTTAACAGTGGATTCATGAAATGACCATTTTATCCTCACAAATATATCCCTCCAAAAGTTTTACTCTTCCCTTCTCTTTCTCTTCCTCTTCGGACCGTCGAAGCGGACGACGGCGGCGGCGGCGCGGGATCGGGTTCGCCGGCGACGAAGAAAAGAGAAGAACGCCAGGGCACCGAAGCTCTACCCGGAGCTCGTCGCCCTCAACGCCGTCCCCTCCCTCGTCGGCCTCCTCGGCCACGACATCGCCGACATTGCCGTCGACGTCGTCTCCCTCCTCACCGACCTCACCGACGCCGACGTCCTCGGCGACCACGATGACGCCGCGCACGCCCTTGTTGCCGCCCTCGTTGACAACAATGCCCTCGAGCTTCTCGTCCAGAAACTCGCCCGCCTTTCCGAGGCCGACCCCGACGAGGTTCTTCTCCCTCGTCGGTGACGAAGAAGAGGGAAGAGGAAGGAAAAGAAGGAAGAAGGAAGAAGATGGGAAAAAAGGAAGAAGGAAGAAGATGGGAAAAGAGGAAGAGGGAAGAGAAAAAGGAAGAGGGTTCGCCACCGTCGCCGCCGCATCTCCTCGCCGGCGACGAAGAAGGAAGAGGAAGAGGAGGAAGAGGAAGAAGGGTAAATACGTCAATTCACACTATAATTAATCATGGTTAAGTATTTTAACTGTGGTTAACAAAAATTTTCTAATAGATCTGGATGGCAGGGACATATCTGCATAACTTAGGACTTTTGCAGGGACAACTTATGGAGTTTCCGTTTTGCAGAGATATTTTCTTAATTCACTATGTTTGCAGGGACGTGTATGCAAATAACCCTTTCTTAAAAGTAGAGTAATTTAAAGGAACATGGAGAACCATCTATTGTTTTTAAACACCGTGAATAATTCACTGTGTTCGACTTAATCCATCAACCAACCATCACACTCACGTGGCAGAGATAGAACCAATTTTATAAATATAAATTGTGAGGCCATATATATATANCGGGTAACGTGCCATCTATCTCTCTCGAAAAAAAAATACAAAAAAAAAAAAAAAAAAAACCTAATAAAAAATAAAAATTTGAAAGCGACTTCCTTTTATTTTTGAAATTTTTTTAAACGCAGCATATCATTTATCAGTATCCCACTACAAACTAGTCCATGATAAAAAGTTCTATTTACCATGAGCTTTAAGCTTTTGATTTTACCATAATGGAGAGACCCTAGCAAAACCAACAACTAGCGCACCTGATGGACGTTTTTTTAAAACAACCCTATAAAATTTTTTCTAATTAGGTAAATAACCCTATGAAATTTTTTTTTACCAAACTAACTCTTATTTTGCCATGTAAGAGAGACATTGAAATTTTCTCTTAAAAACGATGAATGAATCACCACCTTTATAAAGACAGCTAATGATTCACCGTCCTCCTAATTTCCCACAAAAAAAGCGATGAATCATTCACCGCCTTTTGCTTATTTATTATTTTTTTCTATATCTCATATATAATCCTAACAACCATATAAAAATTTCAACAAATCACGTATAATATTCTTAACAACTTAAAAATCCTAATAATCTATCCAAACAGTCATAACAGTCAAATAAAAATCCTAATAATCTACATATAATCCTAATAACCTCATTTTTTTCTATTTCCCATATAATCCACATATAATTCTAATAACTATGAAAATGATGAATCATTAACCATCTTAATGAATGCGGTGGATGATTCACCACCTTAAAGGCCTGAAAGATTTTCAGAATGAGATGAATGATTCATTGCGTTTCGAAAAAAAATCTTACGTAACTCCTACATGGTGAAGAGAGGATTAGTTTGCCACAAGGTTTTAAGTACCCGTGGCATGGGCCGTATCCACCGTATCGTACCGTACCAACAAGATACCGGCACGATACAGACCCCATGCCAATGGCACAATTCAAAACCCTCTATTCTTTAAATTAGTAAGTAATTTTCTCAATAAAGTTCAAAAGATGTGATAAAAAGACATATAAATAGTTTGAATATTTTGTTGCTAAAGAAAATACATATTTCATGCTATTATGTGTCAGCGCACAAGAATTTTTTTGACCAGCACGCATCGGCACCGCTCGGCACGCACCGAGCCGTATCGTGCCGGCAAGTTTCCTGCACGACCCCATGCCACGACACTTAAATCCTTGGTTTGCCAAATATAAATTTGACAAAATTATTTCGCAAATTACAAAATTTTAGAGGATTATTTTATAAAAAATTCCACCTAAAACAGCAAACTTTTTTACAAAATAACCATCTAAAATTTTATAATTTGCGAAATAACCTTTTCAAATTTATATTTGGCAAATTGATCCTCGAATTCTGCACCGCATTCATTAAACCGGTGAACGATTCACCGCCTTCTTCATAATTTTTTTGGAAAAGAGTAGATTATCAAATATAACGATTCACCGCTCTATTGTGACGAAACATAATCGCCACGATAAATAATCTATACATTTTATGACAATTTTTTATATTTCTACAGAGATGGCTAACGTATTTATTGTGGTTTTCGAGACATTGCCGCTATTTCAATTTTAAAATATTCGCAAACAAAATTTGCGGGGAAAAAATAAAAATCCCCACAAAAAGTTTACCTTTGATGAAGTTTGTTAGTTGGTCATAAAAAAGTCTCTACAAAATATTATATTTCTTGGAGTGATATGGGAAATAAAAATATTAAAAATTTTGTTTGATTGTTAAAATTATATGCATAGATTATTAGGATTTTTTTAATTGTTAGGATTATATGGATATATTATAAGAATTTTCAAATTGTTAAGATTATATGTGATGTTTGATTATTACGATTGAATGGATAGATTATTAGAATCTTTTTTATTGCTAGGATTGTATGGATAGATTATTAGAATTTTTAAGTTGTTAAGATTATATGTAATTTATTGAAATATTTATGTGGTTGTTATGATTATAAAAAGAAACAATAAACAAGTAAAAAGCGGTGAATAATTCACCGTTTTTATGAGAAACTTCATACCAGTTAACCATTCACCGTCTTTAAGAAATTAGTTTTTCAAATATAATTTCGGCAAGATTATTTCACAATAAAAAAATTTTAGAAGGTTATTTTATAAAAAAACCCCTAAAACAGCTCTCTACTTGAGAAAAACCTCTTATAATTATCAACCAACACAAACAAGCCGTAGAACAGGTTGAATTTTTTGAGAATACAAATCTAGCTCAATTCTTGCTGCACCTGCCCACTATAGCATAAACATAACAACTAACATTCCCATGAATGGGAATAAAACAAAAAATTGTCCATGATCAACAATCTATGTAGATATATTATTTCTCAATATCTTTAAGACGGCGTCGACACATGGCAAGCTGGAGCCAGAGGCGCGGGCGAGGGCACGGGGCGGGCGCTAGCGGGGGGGCTGGCGCGGGGGCCGGCTCCGGCGCTTGCGTGGACGCGAGCCGAGGGCCCGGAGCGGCGGGGCGAGGCGTGGCGCCCGCAGGGGGGCGAGCGTTAAGCGGGGCTCGAGCGTGATTGTAGGTGCGGCGGCGAGGGCGCGGCCGCAGCGCGGCTCTGCGCAGACCGAAAAAAATCCGCGGTCCTAGCCGTGATTTCACAGGGTCCACAGGACCACTTCAGCCTCGTGGACCACATGAGAGGAGTCCACGGTGACCTCCTCTCATTCTATATAAATATATATAATTATATAATATATATATATATATATATATATATATATATATAATTTTATTTATAAATATATATTTATTTATTTATAGTATTTTATTTTATATAGATATATTTTTATATAATTTACTATTTATTTTATAAAATGTAAAATATATAAATAAATATTAAATAATTTAGACTATTGGTATTAGATATAAATGTTAATTTTATAATATTGAGTATTACATATAACTTGTACATTAAAAAAAAAAAAAAAAAAAAAGATTGGATGGGCAGCTTAAGTTAATTATTAGTATTGACGAAAATTAATTGCGAGAATCACAAACAATGATTTCTCTTCTTATTCACTAACTACTAGAGGACTACGATACCTACTAAAAATCATTTCACTAACTAATGGAAAACTACTATGCCTACTAAAATTTTTTGATGTATTTATTACACCATTTATTATTTCTCAATTCCTTAGACATGTGGTCATATTTGAAATAATTAGTATGAAATAATTTCATTCGTACTCCTGAAAATATTAGAAATATTATAAATAACCTTACAAAATTAATAATATCAAATCAAACAAAAGAGAACAAGAAGAAAAAATATTTAATAAAATTGAAGAACTATTTCAAAATATCTTATTGTTAAGAGAGCTCCTTATATTTTCTATATTAGAAAAAAAAAACTGCATTTATTTAAAATTATTTCGTAATTTATTCGTAATATTTCATAATTATTCTAAAATTAATTTTATTATTAATTTTTAAAATTAAATTTTAAACATCGCGCGGGTCCCTTAACTAGTGTAGCCTTATGAATGAATGCGTAGATTCAAATATAGGTCCATCCGACTAATTAAAAGATACATAAAAGAAGCAAAAATACCAAAAGATCACAAAATTCAAGCATATCGAAGGCCAAAACCTTGGTCAGGAGACTCAGGACCAAATAGAAGGTTTACTTTCTACTGTGAGTAGCCAACAACAGAAAGATCATCCAACCTTGGAAGCCACTAATATTTCTACTCTGTATTCAAAAGAGAACAATTGCAATTAGAATAAAATTGGCAATATTACGTTCGAGAAATTAATTTTCTGCCCCCTACTGTTGCATTTCGTATGAAAATGATAGCTCGTAAATAATGAAACAACAAAATAAAAGACAATATTACACAAAATAGTTACACTAAAGTTCGATTTGTTTCCTTTTGAGGCTGGAAAAATGGTTGTTGATGGATCCACAAAAAGGAAGAGGTGCATGCAGGAGAATCAGGAACAGCCCAAACATCTCTTTACAGGGGCTAGAAGTGGGTCTATGAAGCTTGACGGCGCCGGAGGAGGTTGAGGTGGCATTTTCGGCGGAAGATGCTTCAGAAAGGCTTTGACTGCTCCTGTCACACCGTCTTCTGATTCCATGGCTTCAGCCAGCTCGACAGCCCGTTCTTTCACCTGATAGAAATTAGAAATTCATGATTTTGATCATTCTCAACTATGAAATATTAAATATAAGACTAGCAAACAAAAGAACTTTCTCCCTTCGGCGAAGTTTAATATAAATTGAAGATCAACACCATTCTTCATGCTCTAGAACATTTAATCAGCCTACAGCAAGAAACTTTAAAACAACGGTTTTGAATACAGTTTTGGGGAATCAACTCGTACACTAATGTTATGTTACAGTTTCTTTACTCCTAATCAGACCTCTCCCTGTTAGACCACAGGTGCCCTTACTTTTCCATCATGTGGACTGCCACGACACTGCTAATTACTGCCACTCGAACGCCCCTTGTGGCCGAGGAAGCACAGATATCCCATAGCACTATAAGACAGTCAAAGATTGCCATCAAACTTTTGGCAATCATGAATTATTTCTATTTAATATCAAATCACAGAAAATTTGAATTATGGTTTGAAATAAAATAGATTTATACGAAATCCCCAGTATTTTCATTTTCGACCGCTACAAGATCAACAATGCCATGAGCTTGGGCTTCTGTTGCTGACATAAAAACATCCCTTTCCATATCCTCGGATACAACCCATAAAGGGTTGCCCGTTCTTTGTACATTGGTGACAGTTAAAAAAAAACTTGCAACACCAACACCATTTGTAATTCCACGATCAAGGATATTTGAGATTTTTTGCTTATAGTAATAAATAGGTTAGTTAATTACCCATTACTCTTGATTCAACACACTTGCACTGTAGTGTTCGAGTTAAGGAATCTCTGGACCTAAAAATTGATTTCGTACAATTGAGGTTAAAGAGGGTCTTTATCCTCGTCGTGTCCTTTCAAAAAAAGAAATAAATGAAAGAGATGGATGAAATTATAAATGTATCTTGGTCTCAAAGAAAAGGTAAAGGGGGATCGTGAAATATCGATTGCTTGTTGAACCCTGTGAATCACGTGAAAGTAGGATACTCCAAATTCGGGGGTCAAAGAGTTTCATAAAACGTTCTTGGTGGAAAAAAATGTGAGTGAAAGATCCCACTGAATCGAATTTGATGATCAAGTAAGACAAATTGTTGGATACTTCTGGTAAAAAAGATATGATTCTACCATAGAGGCCTACGATAGACAATAACTCCCCCCCGAACACAGCTTACAAGTCAAGATGATATGGATCACCCCTTCTTCTTGCGCCATTATTGATCAATAATCATAGTAGAATCAATGGTGCAGAGTCAAAATAGGATTCTGACTTAAGGCTATTGATAAACCAATTCAATGAATCCGCTCGTAACAGATTCTTTATAGGATTTCTGGTAGAATTGGGAAGTATTAAGTAAAAATACGATACACACACCTTTTCCTTGAAAATAGCAAAGGAATGCTCCTAATGGAACATGTGGGAATAGTAAGACCTATTGTTTGTTTTGTTACCCTTCTTTCATTAATAACACGGCGATGGCAAGATGTTTCCACGTGCATGGACCTGTATGCAGCATGCATATGCTGCAGAACCTTAAACCTGCTGGTGCCAGACTGGCACATAAGGGTGCCATTGTAAAGCAATCCTTGATTTCACTGAGTTCCACTGAAATGGTGTCATCAGCATACAACATTCGCCATCAAAGCTAATCTTAAATGTTTGGGATAAGCTACGTCCATACTCAATGGAAACAAGTATAAAGTTGATGCCAGTCATCTGAGTAAGCTGTTGCTAAAGGAAATTCACTCTGCTCCACAAATATACAATTACTCTAGTTTGCATTAAAATTCAGTCCCATAAGTTTGAATAAAAAGTGATTGCCTCAATTAGGGATATGCCTCTCGTAAATATTTTGACAGTATAATGCCCATTCTACACTAAGAACGTTCGTAACTTTTATAATTTTACTTGAATAAACTAAACCAAATCAATACAACATCTCCCAAACACTCAGTACCTCAAAAGACATCTTTTATCTTGGAAGTCTACCCCCTGATTTCAGCTTACTGCCCTATTAATAAATTTATTTCACAAATTTACCTTTATAGTAAGATATTGCCTATTTGCTCTGAACTTAAAAGCTGTGAACACCAATTTTACGAGGTTAAGGCATGATAACAATGTTATATTATTTTATGCCCTTATATTATTATGCCCTTGCTTTTACTAAAGCTCCTCTAACCCTTTTCCTCCGAATTTCAAAATTAGAAAGGTTTTATTTATCATGTTTGTACCTTAATAATTAACTAGGATTAAAGATATCAGGTCCTCAACATTGCTTCAAAAACCACTTTCTCACAATCCTTGTCAGCCATATTGTATCTTACATAATTTCATAGCATTTTACTTCTTTCTCCTAGTTCTATGATCTGCTCATTGAGCAGTTGCCTCCTGGAGCTCAACTATCTACCAATGGTCCAACATTCTGGATCTGCTCTCTACTGTAGATTTGTGAGAACCTTTGGCTAGACATTTAATGCAATTAGTTATATATTGTACTAGCACCTCTTAGATTTTATTCTCTTTGTTTTCTTGGTTTTTTTTTCCCTCCTAAATGCCATCAACTTATTTGTTTTAGATCCTATCATCCAATTTTAAGATCCCTCCCAACTTTAGTTCATCCTATGAAAACTATGGGTGTGTATCTTGGCTCCCTCCATATACAGCTTTACAACTTTGCAACTCAATCTATCTATATTTTATTGGAAAAATGTCTAATATAGAGCTCACATCCACAACTAACTAAATGTCCAATCCTAATTCCAAGTAATTATATTAGATAAATATATGAAAAGAACAGAGGAAATAATAAATGTAATAAGAAACTGACCCGCAGATCTCTTGTGCTAGCATAGAGGAGTTTCTATTTCTAAATTTCAGCAACAACAATCAATTTAAATGTTTGTTCTGGACAAGAACCCCTTAGTATGAGAATCAAAATTGGTGGTAGAGGACGTGCAAGTGTGAGATAAGAAGAAAACCTGGTTTCTATTATGATGCATACAACAATATACTAAATTTCTTTAGCCTCCGTTTGGTTGGGGGTTAAGGGGTGGAATAACCCCTTAACCCCCATTTTATCTCCAAACACTTCTAAAAATGGGTGGGGTTAGCTAACCCCACCTTAAATGGGTTATTCTGGGTTAGCTAACCCCACCTAACCCCACCAAACCCCAACCAAACACTATTTTCTATTCATAATAACCCACTATCCTTCTTATCCCACCTACTCCAACCAAACACTATTTTTCACTATTCTGGACTAACTCCAATCCCCAACCAAACACAAAAATACTCTAACCCCACCTTAACCCTAAACTTAACCCTATCCCTAGAATAACTAGTTTATCCTTAACCCCGAACCAAACGGTAGCTTAGTAATTACAGTAACAATGATATCAGTAATAAGGAGAGGACGAAATGATATCAGTAATAAGGAGAGGACCAACCAAGGATTAAAGCGCCCACTGGCACGGGCCCTATCCACCGTGCCGTATCGTGTCAGCAAAATAACGGCACGATACAGCCCCGGTGCCGATGGCACAACTCAAAACCTCTATTTTTGAAATTAGTAAGTAATTTTCTCAATAATTTTCAAAAGATTTGATAAAAATACATAATAAATAATTGGCATATTTTGTTGCTAAAGAAGATAAACATTTTATGCCATTACGTGTCGGCACACATTTTTTTGACCGATACACATCGACACGGCCTGGCACGCACCGTGCTGTATCATACCAGCAAGTTCCGGCACGACCCCGTGCCATAGCACTTAAATCTTTGGGACCAACAATAACACCAGTAAGAACAAATCGTGCGAAACACATAAAAGAAACTTTGAACAAAATTTACCTTCGAGTCCAACATGAATTTTATAGCATCAACCAATTTTTGTAATGTGAATTGATCAACAGGTATAGGAGGGGGTCCTAATCCTCTACTGTGCACACGGTCCCCCCAAAATGGTTGATCACCAAAAAAGGGTACAATGGTTGTTGGACACTGCACATCGTAAAAAAGCAGTTTTAGACAACTAAGTATAGATCAACCTCAAACTATGATGACACATAAACCTGCACATATAAGCCTGCAAACACCTACATAACAACACACACACACACACACACACACACACACACACACACACACACACACACAGAGTCAATGTACCGCTGCCTTGAGTCCAGCAGCTGTTGTTCCAGCACCACCATGATGCACCTGACAGGTGTGAACTGAAAGATTATAGCCCATTGAAAATATATAATTTATCTCTCATCAAGTCAATACAAGTATCCAGGGCTCTGATGTTAGAATAAAACGATTTAAATGTTCTTGTACCATATTTATAAAAGATGTGTTACGAAGAGTTTACTCGAGAAACAAGCTACACTTTTACAAGCAATACTCTTATTAAGTAGCATCTGTAATTCCTTCTGCCACCTGAAGGATAATTTTGTACAATTAGGAACCAACAATGGTCGCAAAAATGTTATATCGATTTGCCAAGTTGTATCAAAACAGTCCCATGTATCAGTCTGTACTTTGTACTACCACACTCAGCATAGAAAAGTAGGAGCTAATACCCCTTCATAAGATTTTCTGGTTCTTGTAAAATTTCTTCCTCTCCTTCCTTTGATTTGCACCTGAGATCATGCAATACCCATTTTCTACCCCCTAAACTACTACTTATGAGAATTTCAACGAGGTCAAGATTTTATGGACAAGGACAAGAGGAGAGACAAAAGGAAGGGACTTGGATGTTAGGTGTAGATTTGCAGATGGACAACAATTCTTACTTGTATGTAAGAAAACCCATGCCATTCATGCATGTCAAAACTCAAAAGGTCGTTGATATTCCTGCATCCTGGTATTTAGCTCCAATTTGATTAACTGGCATGAATTTCTTGCAGCATAACTTGACATGACAAACTACATGTTTTTCTTGTCTCTTATCTCTTATAATACTATAATCTGAAGTTGTTTTGACTAGAAAAGTGCATGACCTCACACAGTTGAGATTAACCAGTTATCCACTGTTTACTCCAATTTGGAAACTG
Organism: Ananas comosus; assembly: GCF_001540865.1. Taxonomy (NCBI): domain Eukaryota; kingdom Viridiplantae; phylum Streptophyta; class Magnoliopsida; order Poales; family Bromeliaceae; genus Ananas; species Ananas comosus. The sequence continues at coordinate 4,044,101 of NC_033623.1, read as the reverse complement.
TCCAATTTTGTCCGGCCAATATAGCAATTCGTCTGGTATCAATACTCTGACATCATTTAATCTCTCAAGTCTTGACCACAGCTATAAACTGGTCTTTGTCCAGTCGATTACATGCTTGAGTTGATGTTTCCTTGCATGACTGTGGGGGCCGAGATTTTTTTTCCCTATGTAAATTTGACCACTTTTTAAATGTTATCATGTGTATTTTAATTTTAAACTTACCCATCAAATTTCAGCGAAAAATGATTTAAAATAAAGATTTTACACGATTATTACTTTTCACTTAAAGTGAATAGTAACCTGTGTTTTCTTTTGAGGCATCACATAGAGGATGGCTTCGGACATGAATTGGACTCCGTTTCGGATGATCCAATAGGTCATTTTCAATGGTCCAGCTATGTCGGAGGTGATGGCACTGCCCGATTTCATGTTTGATGGACGGTTTTCGAGGAAATCAGAGTTTATCGCATATTGGCCTTTGATTACTCGATGTTCTTGCTTTTTAGAAGTGTTCGATGTTTCGTTTTGCATGAAAATCCATAGGTCAGTGCCACTGGGCATATTACACGCACTGGTGAGTTTTTGGAACAAAATTCAATAATTAGAGTGCTAAATTGCTATTTTTGCAACGTGCCAAAATTGAGCACTTCACAAAGAGGTTATTCTTTTATGTGAGAAATTTTACAGTTTTGGTGAATGGAAGGTTCTACATGAATGTAGACTCAAAGAGGACCTTATGTCTCAAATTTTGCGGAATTTGGGTTTTCCTATGCAATATGGCATTTAGATGAAGTCGTGGGAGAGTTTCGTGATCGAGAGGATTTGCAGACCAAAATGCGACTTTCGGGTACCTTAGTGCACAAGATGGTTTGACGGTGGACTAGAGTGAAAATATTTTATGCCCGTGACGACTAGGTGCAGAATTCAGAGGTGTTAGGAGGACAATGGTGCAATTCCTCCATCTCTTTGATACATGTATATGTATATATAATATGTATATGTGTATAGAGAGGGAAACCCCAACCCTAGTTCCCTCTATCCTCGGCCTCCTCCTCCCTGTCCCCGCCGACGCGCCACTCGCCGCCGGTGATCCCCCACGGCTGGCAGAAAGGGCCCTCTCCTTTCTCTCTCCTCTCCCCTTCTCTCTCTCCCTCGGGTATTGGTGGACCCGAGTCCCTTGTACTTGTGCCACCGCCGACTTGGGCAGCTGCCGTCGTCACCTGAGACCCCCGGCAACCCTCCCCAAGGCTTCCTCGACATCGTTATGCCTTTGGAAGCCGCTGCGACCGAGGTGAGCCCCACAAATCTTGTGCGGTCGCAGGGCTCCACTCGGACACCGCCGCCACGCTGCACCGCCTTAGGTCATCACCGACAGTCCCAGGGAGTCCGCCAGCGCCGCCCCAAGCACCCTCAAGCTACCGCAGCAACGCTTGGTTCTGCCCTAGCCGCAGGGCTGATTGGGAGCCAGCCAGGGCCGCCGACCACTTCCCTTGGGCTCGGCAACTCTCCCCTGGCCTGGGGTTGCGCTGCCGTGCCGCTAGTGGCTGCTGGAGAGGTGCCCTAGCTCTGCTAGAGTGCTACTCCTTTATTCTTGGAGCTATCTTGGGCAAAGCTCGAGCTTCCAGCCGAGACTTCGGCGAGTCTCCGGAGCGTGAGCACCGCACTCCTGGGACCCTATGGAGTGTCGTGCTCACCTTTGCTACGATCGGTGAAGCTCTAGTGTGCGCGAAGGCCGTGGCCGCTTTCAGGATCAAGTTATGGGAGGTTCTCTACCTGATTTGTAACCTTCCAGCCACCGTTTTCGCTCCGGACAGCGAGCACACGTATTGTTGCATCAAGACCTTTTGGATTGTGCCTTTATTCGGATTCCAAAGTAGCGGAATCAGCGGTACGGCTATATGCTTTGTATTAATATGTTATTTATCGTGCGTCGGGTGTTCGTCGGTGTGCCGTTGTGATGCTTTTTGCATCGGGACTATTCCGGATTGCATGGTTCAGCTTTCGGATGTTCAAACTTGATGTTCGAGGCTCGAGAATCCCTCAAATGGGATTTTGTGGCGATCGGCACCTTAAATGTGGATTTAAGTGTACATCGTGGGCATTTTTGGCTCCGTTTTCGCGGAACGGGTTTAGCTGCTGGTTGTAGCTGTGGAGTAGCCTCGTTGGCTGGTTGGAAAGTCGCTGGTGTGAAACATGGACCAGCGAACGACCCAAGGTGGGTTCTGAAGCTGAAAACGGTGATTTCCAGAAACCAGTATCGTTGATTTTAGGGTTTTTGCACCCGGATCGCACCATTTAGCGTGCGGTTGTCCCAACACCCAAAAGTGAATGTTTTGGGACAGCGTGGATGGTTGAATTAATTTCGGAGTGTTTCGAAACACTTTAGGACTAATCCGAACCCCAAAATGCCGAAATCGAGCCGTTTCAGGCGTGGTTTCTTATCGCGCGAGTTGTTGCTGTTCGCAGCAGAGTGTGAGCCTTATTGGCTGATTTTTTTGTGAGGTTTGGCACCTCTGGTTGCAGCAAAAGGGCTGCGGGTGGCTCCGGTGCCAAAAAAGGGCACCTCGGGAGCCAAACCAGTGGTTTTCGGGATCTCGGTTTTTCGTTTTGACGCACTATATGTGCGGCCGCCCCAACGGCATTAAATTGATGTATTGGCATAGTGAACGAGGTAGATTTTGTGTGGGACTTGTTTTGGAATGCCCCATGGGTTGGCGTGACGTTCCGACGAGTCAGTGCGACAATCGAGCGATTTTCCGATGACCGTTGCACGGGATCAGAAAACCCGATTGTTCGTCTGTTTGGATTCATCTGGAATCACAGACTTTTGTAATAAGTGGGTTTGAGCTAATTACGTGTTTGGTAGGATTTTGTATAGGTCTAGACTGTGGCGGGAGATATCGACGGGTGTCGTCGACCTGGCTTTACTCATCGATCGAGGTGGGTACTGCGATCCGAAGTCGGCAAAGTGGTGCCAGCTCAGTGATTTCTATCTTTATTGTCTCCTTCCATTTGCTTGATGCAGTTGAGCTTTCGTACACTACTTGTTTTCGTAGTTAGTCACTCTACACTTCTATTCCATATCATCATGATCTAGTAGTAGAGCGGTATTCCTGTTGACTGAGTCATCCATCGTGTGTTCATAGTAGATGACCTTGACATTAGTTGACTTTATAGTCGGTGACACTCGTAGAAGATTTGACATTAGTTGACTTTAGAGTCGGAGACACTCATAGCCATCTACTTTGTGTTTTGACATTAGTTGATCTTGTAGTCAGTGGAACTTCTGTTTTGGCATGATCATAGTAGATGATGTGACATTAATGGACCTTGTAGTCGGTGACACTCGTATTCGAACTTAACGTGATTAGACATTAGTGGACCTTGCGATTGGTAACATCCCTAGTGATCTATTGCATGACTTGACATGATGACCTTTCATATCTCATACTTGGCGACTTGATTATATAGACCTTATAGGTCAGTGACATGGTGACATTTCATTCGAGATTAGTGGACTTGATTTGGTCGGACATTGTGGATTGTTCTTTCAACTAGTTGCCGTTGTTCGCCATTTAGCATGTTACATCGATTGCCACAGCTCATGAGCATCTTCACGTACAGCAGCGGTCTGATCCACCGCAAGAGGGTGTTCTTTTCCGAAAAGGTTGTCGTACTTCCGAACCGTGAGCCCTACAAGGTACTTGATAAGATTACATGCCAGGTGAGCGAGCAAGATGTTGTTTAGTCTGACGTCTTTCGACCAATACAACAGTGATTTTGGTTATTGGCTTAATTCACCCAGTTGATGCAATGGTACGTTCTATGGCTAGTTACAGTAGCAGATAGTTATATACTGATTGGAAGTTGTATTTTCTTCTTAGCCATTATTGCTACTATTCCGGTATACCTGTTGATTATACTTAGTTGTTATTTTCTGTTCAGTAACGGTATTTTCACATTTATTTCTTATTATTATCTCCTTGCTACGGACCTTACAATATCTGTTTATTGCTTTGACTGTTTTCCTCCTCTTGCCAGTGAGTACTCCTAGCCTTCGTCTGCTTGCGGTACCCACTGGGAGGGAAGACATGTTTACATGTTCTCACCTCCACTATTTTTCAGGTGACACAAGCCGTGAGAGTCGGGACGGTGCGTGAAGACGATACTAGATAGCGGTGTTCCTAATTGATCCTCATAGAACTCTATGTTCCAATATCTAGTTTAGCTTTTCTTATCTGTTGGATCAATTTAGTACATTACCTATTAATATTCTTATATCAATGAATAGATATAGATAATTATTATTCTGGGATTATTGTTATTTACTAATCATTAGAATATTGTGTTATGTGGTTGTATATGTGCTTGACTTGTGCTATGGTGCTACGCCGTGCATGTACAAAGGAGATTTTGTCCGTTGTACAGGAAATTCTTTGTCCATGCAGCGAGTCTGTGTTAAGTCCGCGGGGTGTTCTCAAAGGTGTTTCAAAAAAAAAAAATCTACACGTTTTTCGCTAGTTTTCCTAAAAAGGATTTCCAAAAGAACCCCGAGGCGTGGCAATGACCATGAGTTCAAGATTGTTATCTGACTTCTCATTTGGTATGACCTCCCCTATCATTCCTGCACATCTTATAAACTAAAAAGAATGGTAATTCAAGAAAAGGATTTAGTACTGGCAAGCATATATAAGTGGAGGTTCCATAAGAGGAATTTCAGGCCTTTTCAGTATTGTTGAAAGAGGAAGAGAACGTAGAAAGGCATATATTGGTGGTTAACCACTGAGGAGAAGGGATTAGATGGCCTTGGTTGTCATGGACTGCAGTGGCAAAATATAGCTGAAGAAGGCAGAACTGTTCATAAGGCAGAAGAACTATGTTGCTGATGCACAGATTTAGGTGTGCAGACTGTGAATGGGAAACCTTTCGAGATACAACCAAAGAGTGTGATTTTAGCTATTTTGAAGTGTTAATAATTCCAAATTTTTTTAATAGAAGGTTCCACCTATGAGTTGATTTACTTGAGAGACAATTTAGAAGGATACTTATATTATGTGGTTGTAGACCTCTTTTCACTCTCCCGGTCAAACAATTACCACATTAATTCTAAGCTAATAAAAGAAAACCGTGGTCAGGATGTATGGACATCCAAACAGTCCCATTTGGGAAACATAAGAAAAGGCTTTAGCATGTAACCCCCTTCGAATCACATTTTTATTAGGATTTGTTTGAAAGATTTAATCTAAAATACCTATTAAAACTCTTCTAGTGGGAAAGAATATTTTTCAAAGCTACCTAACAATTCTTGAATGATTAATGAGATCGGAAGGGGATAAAATGCTAATATTGTGAATATTAAGTGGTTTTTATATAGTAAAAGAGCCAAAAGAAAGAGGAAAAAAAAAAAAAAACTATGGAGAATAGGTGCAGATGAGAGTACATCAGCGAAAGAGAGTTCATTAATTGGTAAATTTAAGGTTTTGCAAACGAATCTTTATTGGAAAGGAAATCCAGCTATAACTTCAACTGCTTCTTAGTCCACGGTCACTAATGGTCCATATATTGATTTTTGTCTATGGGGAAAAAAAAAACAACTTCACTCACTGGAATGTTTTCAAAATGCATGACCGGGCCTTACCACTGCCTTACACTGCAAGAAGAGCCAGTCGTGGGGAACATTGTCCAGTAAATATACAAAATCTTTTGCCTCTGCCACTGAAAATAGTTAATCAATCATTAACATGATTTTTAAAGAATTTGTGCATACAAAAGAAGAATGACACAAACATAACGCTATGTTTTTCACTACATCAGCAAGAAAAGGTTACAAAAGTTAAAAACTTACAATTCCCAAGGCCGCCCCAACCTTTGTTAATAATGCCTCTCTGTCCTGTTATTTCAAGTGCCTCTACAATGATTCTAGTCATTTTTTCTGGTTCTTGTACTGGCTAGCATATTGCCAACAGACATGTAAAGAAAAAGGGTCAATGCCAACTTTTTAAAGCATTTACAATCATTGCAAGACAAAAAGGTAACTTTCAGCCCAAACATCACATTTACAAGAAAAAATGTCCTTGAGCATGACTTCGTAATACAACATCAAAGAACCACTAGTCATTCCAAGCTAATTAGAATAAGCAAATAACAATCTTCTATATTCCTTAATTCACTAAGAGGTTATTTGCTTGCTTGGAGAATGCTGAACTGGATGATGCTCTAAAGTGGCCGGTTTTATTATTTGGTTGGAATGGAACTCATCAATTTCAGGCCAAGCTCTAGACCAAAATTTGTGCACTTCTACCTCTTTGTTTCACCTATAGGTCCTAAGTAAGGATTTTAGTGTTGTGGCACGGGATAGTGCCAAGCACCTGCCAATACGATATGGCAAGGCACATGTCGTACCATACCAATGTCTGCCATTCACAAAAATAACCTGTGTGCCGACACATTATAACATGAAATATATATTTTCTTTGGCACCCATATATTCTAATTGCTTACTATATATCTTTATCAAATCTTTTCCACTTTATTGATAAATACTTGCTAATGCCAAAGAAAATAGAGTTCTGTGTTGTGGTATCAGCCCGGAGTTTTATCATGCCAATATTTTGTTGGTATGGTACTGCACAGTGGGCACGGGCCATACCAATCAGCACTTAAATTCTTGGTTCTAAGTCAACTCGGTGGAATCAGAGACTCTTTTGGATTTTACCATTGATGAACAAAGAACCCAAAGATATGCATAGTTTTGCATGCCTAATTAACTTATGTGCATAGGAACAATTTTTGTATCAAGGCAGTGTGATACGCCTTTATGCTAATTACTCATTGGTAAAGCATGGTCAGTACTTGAATCCCCGGATTGCACTATATTGAACTTTCAGGGACTCATTGCCAAGCATGCAACTCAAGTTTCAGCAAGGTCACAAATGATCTATGCATGAGGCAACATATAAATAGCAAAACTATAGGCAAATGCTATTCATTTTTCCACAAGGTCCCTACATTAAAAAGTTTTCAAAAGACAAAGATGGATTTCATTTTTGACCACCTGCCGTACAAAATTAAAGGTACACATTGTGCCATTGCATTGTTTTTTAATGGAAATTACATGGCTAGGTAGTAGGGTTCATGAAGGGATTAGTTGCACCCACCAAGTTTTTAGGCGATTAATTTTCATGACAAAATATGAAAGAAAAGACTCATTCATTGGCAGACTAAAGATAACACCCGATTACTTAGATCAATTTTAAGTTCTTCTGAGTACTTAGGTTGTCCAGACTCCAATTTCTTTCTCTCTTTTTTTAACCATTTAAAGAAACACGATCATGTATGCATGTGCCAGAGGAAGGATACGAAAGTCCCAGGGCCTCTATAATGCATTGCCAACATTGAAAATAGAGTATTGCAATTCCTGTGAAAATCATAGGTTGGAATGATGTTCTACAACTCAACCGAGCACAGACACAAGTGTTTTCATATGACCGTTGAAGTGTTTTAACCTCTTCATTGTTTTCTTGCTAGTTACTGCTAAGTGATATTAATATCTTAAGAGAACATAATACTGGAGCTTGTCTACACCTCACAATCAAATTCAAATTCAAATTCATTTTTGGAAGCAAAACCTCCGAAAGGTCTCTAAACTGTACACTTAATAGTCCTTATCCTAAATTTACATCAAATAATAAAATCAAATATTCAAAATACAGTCTGCTACTAAAACATTTATATTTTAAGACGAACTTAAGCAAGGCTCATTTTCAATTGGGTCTAATAAGAACAAGATGCAGTTCCTGAGCAAGAAACATACCCAAAAATTGACATGATGAAAGACTATGGAATATGGAAATAATGCCACAACTTATTGCTAGGTATATTCAGAAAATACTGCAAAGATGTTACTTACTAGGCTACCAAATCCAATATAAATGGGCTTGTCTCCAGCTTCAAGCCATTTAACAAGTGATTCAGGTGGTTCATAGTTGGAAGCAAGATCAAGGAAGCAAAATCCAACCACATCAATCTTGGGGCCCCAGTCTGCAATTAAAGAAGAACCTTCCAGAAATTCTGAGGCCAACGGACTAACCCACGAATGGAAGTAAAATAATCCACAGAATTTGCAAAGTACTCATATTAGATAGATGAGCTTGCAAACTTGATAACAAAAGCATGCATAACACTGACTTTAAGAACTAACAATGCAACAAGAAAAGAGAATCCAGGGGCATTTATAAATATATACCTGAAAAATTGATTTGTTTATGTATATAGCGCAGCTTTGATAGCCTCTTTTTTTCCAGCTGTGTGCTGCTCTTTTTTTCTTTTTCTTTTTTACAAAATTCATTTGTTGTCAAGTGCAGTTCTTTTCAAAAGAGTTGAGATCATCCACTTCATCAGGGCACGTTGCTTTTGTATTATGAATGTTTTTCTTCAAAGAGGGAATTTTTGCAATGTAGAACCAGTATATAACCATATATAAGGAAATACGCTTTTGAAGGGCATACAAAATTCCATATTTTTAGATGTCCAACAGTCCAAGATTACATATATCCAGATTCTTCTTTTAACCGCAAATATAATGTTTCTCTTCTAATAGAAGTCCAAACTAATTAAGCATGCATTGGAGAAGGACCTTTAGCTTTGGGAACAAGATGAGGGCTCCAGATGTATCCATGAGGGATGTCATAAGCAGAACCCTGTGCACCACTTAGGTAAGTGACAGGTCGTAGCTTCAACTTCTTTTTCCTGAAATCATTAATCATGTCTCGTATCCCCAGCCAAATCATAGAGTCAACAATTTGGTATGAAAGCTGAAAATGATGTAAAATATCATTACATCAGTTAGATATCAAGACCACATAGAAAGATGCGTCGTGTACATACATGTTGACTTCACAAGACTCAACACAGTATTAACCATCTGATAATTACTATTAAATAATACGAAACAACCGTTATTCTCCAAAAGCTTAAGCTACTACAGAACGGTGTTCTTATATATATATATATAATTTTTTTTATACTTAGCACCTCCCCTCACATCTGGGCTCAAGACTTTTTGATAGGCCGATAACGTAGACTTGAATTAAATGGGAGGAAATCATTTATGTTAGGACTCTGGCGTGACTAGAACTCAGAACCTCCTGCTCTGATACCATATTCAATTATATGAAACAACCGTTGTTCTCCAAAAGCTTAAGCTAGTAGAGAATTGTGTTTTTATATTTTTATATTTAACAAATACAATGTGACTTCTACAATGCTACGTGATAATAATAGGATGATAGACTGTAGAATATTCATAACACAAAAAGGCCCACATCATCCACATGCAAATGAAATATATAGAGTTGTCACTAATAATAAGGTCATACAAATTAAACCATTAATAAAGCAAATAAGCCTATGACATAGGTACCAAATAAGAAAACAGATTAGACCATTGATATGTACCAAAGTATTGGCTATCAGATTATCTCACTTCCTACGTGAATCACGTAAGTCAACAGGGGCCTGATTTGTTGATACACAATGCATAAAGCTTATAAAATTGTACGTGATCCCACGTTAACACAATTCTTGAATGCATCTACTCATCATAAACCAACATATCACAGAACAAATTATTCAATACACAAGTGCAACCGTATCTAGACATATAAATCATAGTGCCCAGAGTAAGAAGACAAATAAGTTATCACATTGATGAAAGTCTTAGCAAATGCTACACGCAATTGTTTATGAAAGAAACTCAATAGTATCCCTATCCATTACTTTTCGAAGACGGAATAAGCCTCCTGCTTCATATCCCTCAAGGCATAGAAATGCAAGAGGTAAGAGTCAGAATAACCATGTAGTGAAGATGACACACAAGAAGTGAAAGCCTAGAAATGGAGGAAAAAGAGCTTGAAGAGGACAGTCTGGCTCACCATGGTTGGGAAAAGAAGGAAATCCTAGATGGAGGAATAATATGACCTATTTCATTTTCTCGAGAGACATACCATTCTCTACAACAAAGTACTAAAATCAAAATTATGATATGTTAGGAACTAGAATAAAAATTTTAAAATTCAGATATTTTGGCAAAGTCAACATAAGTTCAGGTAAGCTCCGTACGGTTTTAACCAAATAAACTTCATTAGTCACAATGTAAAAAATGAATGTAGCTAGAAAAGGACAAAAACTCCAACAGCATGGATAAAATAGTGATCTAAAAGGCAGAAAATTATTCAGCTACCACTAATTGGTAATTCATTATATTGTTTCCAAAGTAATTAGTAAAAAAAAAAACTACCAAATCAAAAAAAATAACTCATTCTGCTGAAAATTAAGAGAAATAGATAATAAACTTGAAATTACATCAGCATAATATTAACTCACTCTATATCCAGCAGGTTGCTTGACACGAGAAAGAGGATGTGGAAATTCACTTGTGGGCCTGATAATTAGATAGGCAAGTCATAGACTGCAGCAATTTTGATAGTTCAAATATATACAAGGTGAACATGAGAGAGAAACCACGCACACAAAAACAACACACCCGGGGAACAGTGGGGGTAAAGAGGGAAGACTTACGTCCACGGCATCGTAAAAAATATGTGAATTGGTACTTTTAACGCCTCTGCCACATGTGTGTGTCCTGAACAAGCATTTTCCCGGGTCAGCAGTTGGATTCAAACTTCCATTGTGCATAAAATTAAACTAGTATTAAACCCCTGGATCATCAAAAGTGATAATATCAAAACCAAAACAGGCTTCCCCAATAGACCAAGAATGACAAATAAATTTTGTTACTACATCTGGAATCACCTAAAAAGTACAGCTAATCAATTTGGATCAATGACTCTACATATGGCGACCTTATGCAACAAAAGAAATTTATTGAAATAAGCTTGTGAAATCAAACCTGCATAGATGAGGATGACAAAGGTGAAAATATAATGATATGTGATACTTTCCATAGTTAAAAACTCATCATGCATTTGCACAAACCAAAGCTGATTGTTCTGATTATATAGAGGTTAATATGTTTGGAAACCCCCTCTACTACAGAAATCATTTCTGACCTGATTTTCTGATTGACAAGCCTGAACTTTTTGTCTTTTGATTAGAGCTATTTCCATCAGATAAATTGGACTTTTTGTTCAAATTGATGGTGATTTTGTTAATTTCTGCAGCTCTGCCTGCTTTTAGCTGATGAATAGCTGATTTAGTTAGCAGTTACCACCCTGTAGCTAAAATAACTATTGGATTTTTAACAGAATTTCTAATAACAAGCAACTCAATTCACAAACAAACAAAAGTTGACTGCGACGATCAAAAAAAGATGAAGTTTAGCAATCTATTTACAAAATGACCAACAATTCAGGGGGTCTCCGCATGTTCACTTCAAAAGAATCTTAATATGTCAGAGAACGTTAATATTGTCTGCTTGCAGTGACGGTGAAGTTTTACAGTATTGGACAATAATATCCAATGATTAACATGCAATGGTAAACATAAGCACCAGCAGCATCTATAGCTGTTTTACGAGATGCTCTAGTTATAATGTCTAGGGGAACAATTTGCAAATACAACGGTAGGGTTGGTCACCAGTATAACCATTTAGATGATAAGCAAAAGAAAGCATATTTAGGAAGGAGATAGACCACAGAATACAATTAAGTTGCAGTAGCCTTAGAACAATGATATGGCCCTTTTGAAGCTATGTCAGCAGCATCTTGTAAGGAGCTTAACTTATTAATGAAGAGTAAGATGAAAAAAATTCGATCTGCAGGTAGATTGATAAAGCAAAATTAATTTGATAATGCAAGCCATCAGATCATAGGAATCTATGCAATGATTTTTCAATGAATGATAAAACTGCAGCCACTAAAATGCATGAATCAATGAAGAATGAATTGGAAGACATATTTAGGTGAATATTAAAGGGCCTGGTTGGCCGCCGCTTCTACTTCCACTTTCAACAACAGCAATCTTTATAGAATGTTTGGAAAAGAGAAATCTAGAGGTTTTGCTGCATTCCAAGCAGGAAAAAGATTTTGAGCCTCCTAAGTAGAAACTTTGATTTGGTCCTCTGATTCTACTACAAAGAGAAACTGTTGACTGAATGTGAATACAGAGCTTTTGCTAAAAGCACTACTTAGACAGCATTTCATCATACAACATTACACCTATAGCATGGCCAGACAAGCTCTCAGCCGATTGTAAGGTGATAGAGAAAGAAATCCGTGAACACTTTCTAATGAAAAAGAAACAAGAATTATAATTTAACTGATAAGCAGGAAAAAGAAAGAAAAAATGTTAATCCAAAATGTTCAAATCAGACAAATAACTGACCATAAGCTGGCGGGTTAGCAATAATGGCGTCTGCTTTGAAAGGAATACCAGTATCAACATCTGGATCCTTGCAAGCAGGAAGCAAGGAAAATATGATCTCCTTAATTTGTTTTCGTTGAATAGGAATTTCTGATGGAGCTGAAGGTAAAAACCCTTTATTCTTGACCATGTCTGCTCAGATTACCAAATCCATATAATAATATCAATTTAAATTAGAGCAATAAAAGTGGTACTTCAGATGAAATTATATCTATAGACACGTCTTCACTTACATTCGGCAAGAACTTTCGGGTCTCCGCCTAGAGGATAAAACTCTAGCCCTGCAGTCAGTACAAACTCCTTGAAATTGGCGTGAGTTGCTAGCCTAACACGATGCCCGTAATCCTGTCAGAAGAATATAGTTATCTTAGCACATTTACCTATATACATGTGAACACACATAATTATTATACAGACGTGTGAATGCTTACATTGGTGTCTTGTGCGTGTTAATGCAATGGTTCTCATGTCTATTATGTGTCATCATAAGGTGTTTGAGTATATATGACATGAAAAGAATTGCATAGAATTTTAGAAAGAAAAATCCTTTTGCAAAGTAATTAAATAAAATTGTGAGACATGAATAAATTGTAAGATTATAAAAGATAGGCTTTTCCTGCTATTTTTTGGTGTTTCTCTTTTTTAACTGGTCGAAATGCGTTGAATATACATTCTACTACTTCCAATTAGCACTTCTTAATGGAGATACTAGCTCCGATCAAAAATTGTAGATATATTGCGTGTAGTGTAGAGATCAACAAAAAAGATAATTTAGTTGTCTTTGGACCAAAAAAAAAAGGTACATGTAGGAAATAGAAGGCCCTAGGTACAGTGAAGTATAGTGTAATTAAGCCTAAAAGATATACTAGTATTCTGAACAGCCCACTGAGTCTGATGTTTTAAGAATATTACATAAAATGTGCAAGACGCTGGCCGATCTTATTGTTCTAACTAAGCTTCAACTATATAAACCTGATGACTGAGAAATAACAAAACCCTAATACAACCCCTAGAGGCCATACATTATCCTGCCATGTGTTCTACCTGATTCACTATTATGGCATGAATCTCAGTTATCAGACTAAACAAATGCTACAGTCAGTCTGCCATGCATTCTCCCTGATACATTATTATCACATTAATATCATTTATCACGCTAAGACAAACACTAGGGTCGGCAAAGACACTTTTGATTCGTAAGTCTGATTACGTTTTCATAATTTACAAGCCATAACCCCAGAAAGCATGGAAAGATCACTTTTGGTGTTAACTTCAGCCACAATATCTCACTCTCGAAAAATAAACAAATCATTGTGACAATAGAACTCGCCAAATAAAAATTAATGAACCCTAACTAGAATTTTAGATAAGCCAGGACGCAATTATGCAACTTAGCCAATATTCTACTCCAGCAGACAACAAGAATTTGGATTTATACTATCTCTAGGGTGTTTTCTTCCCAAATAAGCTAATACAAATATTAAAAAGAAGGTGGTTTCAGTTCAGCGGACTAACAAGGATAAGTTCTCCTTTAGCTTGGTGAACAACAAATGTTAAGGTTCTATCTTCAAGTCTGATTAATTTAAACAGCCAGCAATTGTGGATCTATGAACCATCATAGGTCTGTACAGAGTTTTTGGTTAACTAATAATTAGAAAACATGAAATGCAGGGCTTTCTAAAATTTGGGCAGAAGAGAAAATATAAGAGCCATCAATAAAATAAAAAATTTAAATAGAAGAAAAAGAAATGAAACTAAAGTAGAAATAAGATAACCTGTAAACGTTTTCCAATAGCAACAAATGGCTGTACATCTCCTCTTGTACCAACTATAAGAATAACTATTTGCAGAGGCGGCCTGTATTGCAGGTCTGCTGAATCTAATGACTCCTCATCAACTGCTTCCCCATAAACATCTTCACCTCCAAGATCAAGAGAAGCATTTTCTAGGTTGCTTGGGACATCCACAACTACAGTTCCATCATCTTTCACTGTAGCTATCCGATTTAACATTTTCAGCTGCAATATTTACAGATTAACAACTAAAAGAGTAACAAAAGAAAGACTGACAATGATATAAATTATAAAGAGAAATTTAATTAGTCCATTTCCCAGCAGAGCAAGGCAAATTTTGCACATAAAGTACAATGGGGACTTGCAAACTTTACATAGTAAGATAGCTAGAATTGATGAACCAGGAACAGTTCTAAAATCAGGTTTATAAAGGATAGATCTGAAAAAGAGTTTTGAGCTTAGATTGGTAGCTTGTCAGCAAAATGGAAAAGGGTCCTTACACAGGCATAATTTTAATCCAGTAGCTTATGACTTGTAAGAAATGTGCGTACTGATATGATGATGCACACTAAGAACAGAATGTTAAATGTCAGTTCAAAATTTCAAATGTTATTCTTTTATGTTTTTTTCCTGCAATATTATCTCTCTAAACTTTCAAAAGTGGCTCTACATTTTATCATAGAGGGCATTTCACTCATGACACTCTCTGCACTATACTTATTGCTTTGTACAAAATTATGCTCGAAGGCCCTGGTGCAAGAGACCTATTATAGAATTACAAACTATAAACAAAATGTGATTCCTTCGTTTGATTCCCCTTGGATACAGAAGTAATTTAGTAAGAGAACATTAGCTTCATAATCTAGTATTTCCCACATCATTACCCTACACTTGAAACTACTGGTTCTGCCTCAACATAACATCATAACCAGCTTTTTTAAAACAAACCTACAAAATTTGACATGATTAATAGAGTAACCAAAAGACAAATTTGTCAAGGAAACTGTATCAATCTCCAGAATTTTGCTAATTTTAGTCATCTCACTTCAACTATTCTAGCCTTTAAATACCTTTAAATACTAGTCCCGTGTTATGGCATAGCGACATTACTAATGGTATCCAGCCTAACACATTAGTAAGGCATTTTCAAAGATATTGTGGCTTATCACTATGCTAAGTCAATAAAGAATAGGCTACACCAACATCATAACCACATTGTTTGGTCACTCTGCTATCAATCTTTCTGCTGTGGAGTGTAGGCCTAGCCATGTTGGACAAACATCTACATACTCCTTGATTTATAAATTTGTCAATATACATATGCTTGAAAGTCATGATGACTGAAATTACATAAGAAATACAAGAGTAAATAGATACATGCATGTCACATAAGACTAATTGGATCAAAGGCAATTAGATATTACAGCTAGGAGTTCTAACCCTATATGCACTTATGCAAGTCAGCAGATATCATCTATAAAGTCAAATTTTGAGGGGTAAAAAGTAACCCAAACCTTCTTTTTAACTGAGATCTTGTCATCAAATAATTGAGATGCAGGATCATTGCGTGGGCTACTCTGCCTTCGTCTTTCGGTCCTCGATTTTTCCAGATTTGACGGGCCTGTAGATGTCTCAGACTTTTCGCCATTTTTTGTCCCTCCTGGCATGGTGTTCGCCCTGGGAAGATTTCTATCATTCATAACTGGGGGCAAAAAAGACAAAATTTAAATGCTGCATCAATAAAATCGAACAAATAATTCTTTTGAACATCATAGATGTTCCTAATTATGAACTATATCTCTATTCAAAGTAAAACAACGTCTGTATTGCATTATTCCGGCTTGGGGAAGATGATTATAAAAAACGGGTCAACAATTTACAGTGTTTTAAATAGCAGTCGCTAGCCTGTTACAACAATTGCTATAGCAGAATTACTATGCTACCACTATGCCATAATGTTTAAAGCAGGATTTAGCGAAGTGGGTTCGTAGCAGCCGCTTTAGTGCTATTGGGCTCACTAAAGCGGGCACTATGAAGCGGGGTCAACTGGGCACTATGGGCTCAAAAGCTTGAAAATTGCAAACGGATCAAAATAACTGATTGGATCGAGTTTCGAAGGTAAATAAATGATTAAAAACTTTTAAATTGACTATAGGTTTTCTAGTTTTTTGACTTTTTAATTTGTTACATCATAATATTTTGAAGTTAGTGTTCAAGATAATGACATTAAGGCCCTGTTTGGCCTAGCTTTCTAGAAGTGATTTTGAGCTCAGAATCACTTTTGGGCTTAGTAGAGCATTCGGCAACGGGAG
The DNA here is from genome assembly GCF_001540865.1 of Ananas comosus. NCBI lineage: Eukaryota > Viridiplantae > Streptophyta > Magnoliopsida > Poales > Bromeliaceae > Ananas > Ananas comosus. The sequence goes on along the minus strand of NC_033623.1, from coordinate 4,027,615 downwards.
TTGAAAAATCTAATTCTACTTTTCAGAATCTGAAAACTGATTTTGAAGGCCCCAAAATCAAAAGCAGAAAAAAGCTGCTTCTTGAAATCTGATTATGATTTTGGACTCAAAGTTCAAATTTTTATTTTAACTTTAGATTCAATGTTTAAATTTAAATTTAATTCTAATTTTCAAATTTTAAATTTATTTTCACATTTTTAAATTTCAACTTTTCAAATCTAAAATTTAAAATTTAGATTTTAAACTTTAAATTTTAAATTTTAATTTTAAATTTCAAATCTCAAATTTTAGATTTTAAAATTTTAATTTTCAATTTTCAAATTTCAAATTAAGATAAAATTTTGACATTTTAGATTTTAAAATTTAAATTCAAAAATTCAAAATTTAAAATTACAAGTTTTAATCTTAAAATTATAAATTTCTAAATTTTAAAATTTAAATTTTAAATATTCAAATATTATATTTTATATTTTAAATATTCAAATTTAAATTTTATATTTTAAATATTCAAATTTTAAATTTTATATTTTATATTTCAAATTTCAAATTATTTTAAATTTTAAATTTTAAATTTAAACTTTGAAATTTAAAATTTAAATTTAGATTTAAAAATTCAAATTTCAAATTTTTAATTTTTAATTTTTAATTTTTAATTTTTAAATTATTTTTTAAATTAAAATATCTAATTTTAAATTTTGTACAATTTTGAAATTTAAAAATTTTAATTTTAATTCAAATTTAAATTTAGATTTTAAATTATTTTAAATAAAATTTAATAAAAATATTAATTTATGCAAACATCAAAAATTTTGTCAAACAATTTTACAAGATCAATTCAGAAAAATCGTTTTTATCTAAACTCAACCAAACGCTCTACAACTTTTAATCAAAATCACTTCTCCAAACCAAAACCACGTTTTCATAAATGACTTTTCTAGAATCTAGGCCAAACGGGCCCTAAATATGTACAAGCTTGCAGTACTATAAAAAAGTTAATAGCTAGTTATTTTCTCTTCAAAATCATATGCATTTCCTATAAGGAATATAGATATAATGACGCAAGACTAAACCGCGCTGAGAGAAATGAAGCACAAAGACGGAGAGAGCGATACATGAAGAACACAATTCTTTGACAAAGGCAAAAATATTATTAATCATCCCTAAAAAACTAATGACATTAGTTGAAACGCCACGTTTATAACTTTATATAGAGGTGATACCTAAATCCTACCATAAATCAAATCCCCAAATTTTAACAATTTTTCTAATACAAAATATATCTAATCCAAATTTAAAACTTCTAAGACCATATCCCTAAATTTTAGGGATTTATTCCGTAGAAAAGAGTTCTAAAATATAAAAAAAAACACTAAAACAAAATTACGGAAAATAAAATTTCAAAATTAAAAAAATAAAATTTTAATTCTTTTTTTTTTTGCTATGTCACATATTAAATAGTTTTTTGTGAAACCCACAATGGCCTTGTAGCACACTCTATAGGGCCCGCTATCCGCTTTCCATTATGAGACACCCCAAACGCTATGTACCCACTATCCGCTATTTACAACCTTGAATTTACACAATTTTGACAACAAAAAATAAAATAAAATAAAACAAGAGAGACTAACAAGCTAGCATGCAGGCAGCAAAATAAGAGGCTCCTAACTGGACTAGTAAACTCAAATTCTACTACAGAAATAGATACCAACTGAATGCAGGGGTTTCTCCTGTCTCTTTTACCCAATCTTGCTCTTTCCCTACATTTCAACCCAAATTTCTAAATTTTTTCATATCACACTTCTAAATCTAGGACAAAAATTTGACAACCCAAACACCCGCATACTCTGCAGTACCAAATTCACTTCCTAGCACCAAATTGCTAGCCAAAAACTGCAATTTAGGGTTTAAAACTCAACACACAACAATTCTTAATCACAATTGCCATCCAAACACACCCACAAGCCTACAAATCCCGATGCTACAATACTTAGAGACCACTTCCAGTTCCTAATTCTAAGAATAACACCGAAAAACCTATAAATCAAGCTACCACAACTGTATAATCGATTCAAAAGGTATCTAACTGATTCCTAAAGCACAAATCAAAAACCAAAACGCTAGGGCTTTGATATTGAGAACTAGAGAGAGAGAGAGAGAGAGAGAGAGAGAGAGAGAGAGACTCACTGGAGGGCGAAGAGACGTAGCCATCGCCGTTACTCTCCTCCATCCCACTACTATTCTCGGCCATCTCCGAGAGAGAGAGAAAGAGAGAGAGAGAGAGAGAGGAGAATAAGAGGAGAGAGAAAGAGGGCGATGCGAAGGGGTTGGAACTTGGAACTTGGAACTTGGAACTCGCTATTCGCCGGTAGGACAGGGCCTTCGGGATGCTCAATGACACGTGGCGACCATCCGTGGCGCCAGCGCGACCACGAACCGAGCCCCACTGGTCGCTCAAGCGAGGGTCCGCATAGAATATTATATGCGACAGTGGGGTGGAGAGTTGACGCTGATCTCGGTGAAGAAACAAACGGTCGATTTGTAGTTCGTATGTTTTTCTTAGTACGGGTAGTGCGGTGGGTTCTTTGTATATATAGAACGTGAGTTGGGAGCGGTTCCGTGATTGTCTTTTAACAGGGGAAAGGTTTGAGGCAGATGAGATCTGAGCCGTCCAATTTATAGGCATCTTTTTAATATTAAAAAAAAAAAAATTTTTAAAGCATAATTAATGGTTCGGTAGATCAACTAAATTCGGACGGAAGTAGCCTATGGGAGAAGCAAGCGAGTCCCCCTCCATGCGCTTCCAATTTTTTAGGCTTTTTGCATAAAAAAAATCTTAATTTTCCTATTTTGCAATAAGAGAGTATCAGACTGCTTTTTTCAAAGTATAATCTGTTATTAAATAGTGCAACACTAGTGTAGTTATCTACGCGATGCGACAGACAGATATCATCAAAATATTAAATTTTTAATCCAATCCAACCTATCTTAAACAGAAACTATCAAATAATCTCAAAAAATACTGTAAAATAGGTTAAAAATAGATAACAAATAGCAAATAAGAGAGAGAAAAAAAAAAGATAAAGAAATTCTCACTTGGTATTGGTTTCTAAGAGAGTGAGACTTGCTATTGCTTTCGCCGCCACCTAGATCTCCACTGCCATTGCCTATGCATTTTTTTGCAGCCGCAGCCGTCGCCGCCGCTTTGGTCTCTACTGCCATCACATTCACCGCCTCTGCCACCACTATAACCTGAAGCATCTAAAAAACTCTACACAAAAAAAGAAGATGTAGGGTTGTGGAAATTAAGGAAAACGAATGGTAGAGAAGGAGAAAAGAAGCGTGGGCTGGGGAGGAGAAAAAAAAGGGGGTTGGGAGGAGGAAAAACGGCGAACGTTGAGAAGATGATTAAATACTAAAGTTAAGAGTTGAAAAAAAAAAAAAAGAAAAAAGTAAATGTATGCCACACCTTTTGCCAAATGAAGGAGGTCATAATTTATTATAAAAAATGAGTAGGCTTTTATTTTTATGNGAAATTAAGGAAAACGAATGGTAGAGAAGGAGAAAAGAAGCGTGGGCTGGGGAGGAGAAAAAAAAGGGGGTTGGGAGGAGGAAAAACGGCGAACGATGAGAATAGGAGAAGACACCAAAATTAGGAGTTAACAAAAAAAAAAAAGAAAAAAGTAAATGTATGCCACACCTTTTGCCAAATGAAGGAGGTCATAATTTATTATAAAAAATGAGTAGGCTTTTATTTTTATGACATGCATAGGAGAAAAGGGGCTTTTATGTGAGTTTGTATGGTTTACGATTATATTAGGGTTAGGGTGGGTGGACGCATTAATTAAACATTATATGTGAAGGAAAGACGAAGGGTTGGGCTTTTTGTGTGGGTTTCTAAGTTTACGGTTTAGATATGGTTAAGTTGGGTGGACTCGTTAATTTGACGTTATGTGCGTAGCGAAGAGTTGGTTTAATAAGGTGAAAGCCAACAGTGAAGAAAACACAGTCATGTGGCATTTCTTTTGGGGATTAATGTATAGGTATAGATAAGTACAATTATGTACAAATAACGTAGTAACTCGTGCGATGCGACGAGTAGCTAATTAGAGAAATTAAAAAATAGAAAACATCGATAAAACAAGAAAAAATAACGATAAAAAAATGGATGATGAGAGGTGGGATTCATCTTGCCGATGAACGAAAGTAACAGCCGAAGAAAAAGGAAGAGGAAGGACTTGAACTAGTTCGAGGTGAAGCCCACATTCAACTATGAAGGGAAAGTTGCTATGTGGCAACTTTTGGAGAAATAATGTGTAGGAATAGATAATATAGCACAAATACTGTAACATTTATTTTTTAGAAAAAATGTAGCATACTACTTGCTTTGTAAGCTGAAAATATAAAGCAACTAGGTTTCGAACTTGAGACTTCGTGTCAGAGCCCGCGGCCCCGCCTATTTGGTCGGATTTGGGCAGCCAACAGCCGCTGAATGGACAGGGTTTTTCCTGTACCGCGGACAGAGTTTCCCCTGTACGTCCAATGCGTCACAATCAATACACTACATGAGGTTCCAACCAAGAATAGTATTCAAGCAAAGATTGCATAAGGAAGTATTAAAAATATAATTACATCTATACTATTACAAGCATTCATCACAGTTTACATACTACATTTTTCTTCCAAATACAATCACTGATTTCGAATTATTACAAGTTTGTTTCTTTCATTTTCTATACCCTAGCTAAGCCGACTGGGGTACCGCTATCTCTGGTCTCGGTGGTAGGGCGCTATCTACGGAGCTACGCCTTTTTCTCGCGCCGCCGCGCCGCTCACGTGTGAACCTGAAATCCCCCGAAACAACGTGGGGTGAGAACTATTGTCCATAGTTTCCAGTGGGTACGGCCACCCAAGGGAGAAGCTCAACCCACCAGGTCCAAAGAAGGCACTGCAATCATGTTAGTGCAACAGATATCCACAAATATTTATGTAAGCAATAAATAAATGCGTATGCCTCAAGACATGCAATATGCAAATGTAAATCATGTAATCAACTAAGTAGATCATCTGATAGTATTCCAAGCTACTTTCCAAGCCATTTATCAATTGCTTTTAAAGTTTCATTTACTTTAACCAAACTAGCCACCCGACTCGGCCTCAAGTCAATCCTACGTACCGCGCACTCTGCTGCATCCACAGCCCAATCATTTATCCTTTTTGTAACCCAATCTTTCCGGCTAACCCGAAGGTTGAGCCCCGACTCACAACCAAATCCCTACAAATCGTGAGGAGACGTCCGCTACTCTCACCTGGGACCGTCTGCGGGGTAGCTATGCTAACACCTACCAGAAGTACTCCGGAGACCAAGCTTGGGTGGAGCACCACGCCAAGCAAAACAGACGTGTGTGAGTATGATCCAACCCTCTAACCCGAGGATACCCTATGTAACACACTGGACCTTTACAAATTGTGAGGTTCGAGTGTTTGATGAGTGTTCTGAACTTTTCCAGAGATTCTGGAGGGTTGTTGACAGTGTTCCGACTTATGGCTCGTATTTTGAGATTTGTGGTATTTTAAGTAGCGCTAAGCCCGCCAAAGAGGAGGACTTAGGCTGCTCTCGGGTTGCCTCTGCAGGATTGTGTACCGGTATAACCTTGATGGTTGTACCGGAACACATTGTGTACCGGTACAGTCCCGATGGTTGTACCAGTACAGATGTGGATTATAGCCAACCCAAGGCTCGGGTTTGTGTTTTCATGAGATTTATACCGGTACACTTTCCCGTGTACCGGTACACTTTGGCAAAATCTGAACTGGTCGAACTGCAGGGGTGTTTTTGCGATTGTTGCTATTCTATATTGCACCCCACGCCCCTAGGGCCTTTCCTGAGCTTGACACCAGCAAGAAAAAAGGTAAGGGAGCAAGCCCTCTTCACCATCCCATTTGAATTTGACCCCCTTTTTGCTTAGATTTTGGTGAATTTACTTCTCTTTTTGCCTTTTGAGCAATTTCCACCTTGGTAGAGGCTTGGGGCTTGGACTTGGAGCTTGTTTGAGGGAAAATCATCATTTCTAGTGGACTTTGGGCTTTGATTGAAGCTTCTAAGAGGTATGTAACAAGTTTCTTTCCTCTAGATTCTTGTTTCATTGGTGGATTTGAGATGGAACCCTAGAATGGAAACTTAGGGTTGATTTTGGGCATTTTGGATTGAGGGCTTTTGAAGCTTGATCTTTTGGATTAGAACCTTCCTTTAGGTTGGTTTTGAAGGATTCTTGCTCTCTTTGGAAGATCAAGAGGCATTTTCACCATTTTTGGTGAGTTTTTGCCCTTAGCTTGTATTGCTTAATGTTTGAGCAAATGATTCTTCGTAACGTTCGTGTATCCTTCCTTTTGTGACCTTTAGGGTACTAGGAGAGTGGTGGACACCTTCGTCGGAGCAAACGAAGAGTTTCGTTTAGTTTCGGTGGGTTTGGCTTCATTGGAATAGGAGAAAACTTTTTCTAAATGGTTAAATATTTTCGTTTCATCGCATTGCATGCATATCCATGCTAGGTAGAATTTATGTGAATTTTAGAATGCTTAAAATGCATGTGTTATGTATTATGAAAATTCATCTCTATATAGTAGAGCTTTATGTGGATTAATCATGCATGTGAGTAGCATTCTTCTTGGGTAATTGAAACATGTCTCGTATGATGAAAATGACTCGAATTATGTATTCTTGAATACTAAACTCATGCTTAGACTTGGTGAACACAAGTGCCATAAAGGGGCACTTGAACTAGTAAACTGTGAAACTGCAACATAGAGACATAGAAATAGGCCATTGTGACATCGACTATATTCCGTGTTTTAGACACGATGACATAGTGATAGGCCATTGAAACATAGGTTATATTCCATGTTTTAGACATGATGACTTGAGACTTGAGACAGATTTTACGCTTGCTTGCCCTTGTGCTCATTAACACATGCTTGTGAGGGTCGCTCCGTACAAGCCAGCACTTCGGAGATAGCCATCGCGACATATGCTCGCCCATGCGGGATTGGGCGCCGAAATGGATTGCCGTGGGGAGGCTCATTCCTAGAGTGGGGATGTTGACTACCACGGGGCCATTAGGCACGGCACAGGCCAGACAGCCTATGGGTGGGTCTTACAAGATTGTAACTATAAGTAGTTAATATGCCAAGTGGACTTGAACTAGAATAGTAAATAATGACATCTTACTATTTCCATTGTGGACATTATGTTGGTTGCACACTCATGTTTATTCATGTTAGAGTAGCTTTCTTACTTATGCAAATCATGCTAAGTAGAGACATCATGTTATAGCAAGCATTCATGTTATTTACTTGCACTACACCAAAAGGGACTTTTTGTGGCAATTATTTAGCGGTGATTATCAAACGGCCGCTATTACGATTATTTTATTACACCTTTAGCGACAATTATTTTTAAATATATAGTTTCAATCTACTAATATTTATATATTAAATATAATCCTAATCCAACCCCAACCTAACCCAACCTCAACCTAACCCAACCCAACCTGCGCCCTCTCTCAACCCGTGCCCACTCCCCCTCCCCCTCCCCAATCCCCGTCCCCGTCCCCCTCCCCGTTCCTCTCTGGATCCAGGCTCCCCCTCCTCCCTCCTCCTCCCCCTCCCCGCTCCTCTCTCGATCCAAGCTGTGTCGGTTCTCTATCGGCAGCGGCGGCGGCGTCGTCGTCTCCGGCGGAGGAGCTCTCGGCGGCGGCGGAGGAGTGGCTGAGAAAGCTCTCGGCGACGGCATCTAGGGTTTCGACGGAGCCGCGACGACCGCGCCGTGTGGCTCGCCGAGAATCCCCTCTAGCACGCCCAGCTCTCCCTCAACGTCACCGATCTCTACATCAGGTCCCCATCCTTTGATTTGTAGTGGTTGGAATTTGTAGTGTTGAGGATTGGAAGAAATTTAGGTTGTAAGATAATTGACCAAATGTAATGGATGGTAACACTATTTCTAAGTGACTTTTCATTAGATCGATCTGTTACGTAACCTAGTATCGAAATCACTCCTAAACTCCTCGGATTTCTAAGGTTGTGGATTTTAATCATTGCATGTTATCTATTTTGCTCGTGAGAACACATTTTCTGCACTCTGAGCAAAATGAGGTTGTAGGCAAACTCTGCTGGCGCTGTTTGTTTAACCTTCGTTTGGTACATACAATTCCGGATCATTTCTTATGGGAGCCAAAACCTAAGATCTCATCTCACATATCAGTTTTATGTATCTTATGCATTTCGCATTCTACAGGACAAACTTAATTTGCACTCTTAATTAGTTGAGGGTCATCTTAAAAAGTGTTGTGACTAACATGAGAACATCCTGATTCAGAAAAATTTAGGTGATTAAGTTTGATTTAGATTGAGTCGAAGTTCAAAGATGTATCTTCTAATATTAATTCAGATCGAGACGATTCTTAATTTTATTTATACGGATCGAGAAGAACTAGTTAAAATATACGGACTGAGAAGAACTAGATGAGGCCTGACAATCAAACTTAATAGTACCTACTAAGTTGGAAGTTCAGTACGAATTTCAGGACGCTTGAGATTGTTTAGACCTCCAAAATCGTGATCAATGTTTGACTTTTTATTCATAAAATGTTTGATTGTGAATATCTTTTTATCCGCAAGTAACTAGAATTTTGCCTCATATTCAGTTTGATATACTCAAGATGTTTTTTCAGATAGATGTTATCTGACTAACTTTCATAAAAGAAAAGTATGAATTCTGAAAAGTATCACTCTACCCTTTATAGGATTTTAGATTCTGTTCTATCTCACTAGTTGTAAACTTAACTTTGGTCATATAAATATTACCTTGTGATTTTTTAATTAATTAATAATTAGTGGCGTTTAAATAAAATTTAATAATTAGGTTCTTCATGTAGCACCTGCAATTCAAGTCTGAAGGACTGTGGACTGATCTGCATCAGCCACCAAAAGATCAGTATTTTGATTAGCCTGAGAATGATTGGCAGGATGCATAAGACATACATGTAAGTGCAGCCTTTGTAATATACCAGATTTTGGTATAAAAATAGAAGTAAATAAAAATAGTGTGAGATACTATTTTTATTTGGTTTTTGAGAAGCAATGTATAAGTCTATAATGACTTGTGCTGAAATCGGAATGNATCATCATCATCATCATCAACATCAGAGGATGAGGAGGAGGAGCTCGAATCTGGGCGTGGTTGTGGCGGCGATCAGCGAGGAGGCGGCGGTGGAGAAGAAGGTGGCGCCAGCGCCGGCGAAGACGAAGGCGCGGGCGGCGCTGACGGTGCGGAGGAAGAGTAAGGAGGACTTCAAGGACGCCATTGCCGGTCACCTCGACTCCTTCGCCGACATGATCGGCCGCAACGTCGTCTTGGAGCTCATCAGCACCGACGTCGATCCCAGTGAGTCCAATCTCATTCTCCAAAACCCTAATTAGTTCGCAGTCCAAAAGGGGCTCGTCGTAATGCTCTCTAGTTCAAGTTCCTCCTCATTTTGGTTATAATTTGCTCTCTATTTGAATAACTTCCTACCTGAAATAGAACAACAAAGGTAAGTGCCGCGACGACCGTGCCGTGTGGTTCACCGAGTGGCATCTAGGGTTCCGGCGGAGCCGCGACGACCGTGCCGTGTGGCTCGCCGAGTGGCATGTAGGTATAGAAATATCTTCTTTTAGCTATAGCTATGCCTTCTTAGAGATCTTGAGGCAATATTATGTTGGTTATATATTTGCCGTAGCTGTGCGTAATTGTCGATGAAGAGTTGTATTCCTTTATTTTTTCGCTGTGTAGATCTACAATGCTCTGGAAATGTCTCTAGTTTATGTTGGATCATGAGAAATTTAAAGGGGTACAAGATCCCTTTTATTTTTTTTATTTTGCAAAACTAAACAAACATATTTATGTATGTTTCTGAGTGCCACTGCGCAACTTCTTCATTTGGGCTGAACTTCAATAATATTTGTACGATCTTATTAAGGTAACAAAAATGAGATATAATTGAATAAAACCTGCTTCTTAGTTTTTCTACAAAAATATATAGATTCATGCTTTGCTAGATTAATTATGTGGTTAACACATAATCTACAAATTGGGAAAAAAAATAAATGGCATTAATTGTTGATGTTAGCTGTTATATATCAAAATGAATTTGTTGATGAAATTAATTAGGGAAGAACTCGAAGTTACAAACTGTATTAGCTAAGGAAAGTTCATGAAATATATTCAAAACAAGTTAATATTTAATACATTCCTTTGGAGGATTCCAAAACACTTGCAACAGTTTTATCCTGAAGTCATTTAACTTCCATATATATATATATATATATATATATATATATATATATATATATATATATATATATACACACACACACAAAAACAATCATGAGAAAATAAAACTATCGGATTCATTAATTCCCACACTATCACAAATCCTCAAAGGGGAATGAAGAGATAGAACTAGTTATATAGAACGGTTATGTATTTGATTTATTTTTTGCAACTTATTCTAGTTTAATTATAAAGTAATTTTAGCTGGGTTTGCTGAACCATTGACAAATTCTACATCCTTTTATTAGTAACACCTACTGTGCAAGCTTACCTGTTTGGATGAAAGGAAACATAATAACAGTGACAAAGAATTAATGTTTGGCTCTGCTTATTACTATTTTACTAATTACTAAGTGCAGAGGTTTAGTGATATGTAGCTCCTGGTACTTAATTAGTCCAGGTATATATCTAAAGAGGAAGTGAAAGGAAAAAGATTAATGTGAGTTGGCTTGTTAGTGGATTGAGATCCAGCTTGTTTATCTCAACAGAGGAATGTCTGAGTGTCTCCCCTTTAACATCATATAACATTTATTTGAGTTGGAACCTTTCTTGGATATATCACTTGTTTCTTATTTTTAGTACTTGTTCTAATACCATGGTCTCATATACGTACGATTCAATCACAATTATGCATCGTGGTCTCATATTACTTTTGAAGTAATAGTTTTTATCATAAGTCAGAAAAGAAGAGACTTGACTCAATTCATTTTTTGTGCTTAAATAAATTCTAATATATTTCTAACTATTGCGATATTGTTCTCAATAAGCCTGGGTTATTTTGAAGAAGAGGCTAATTTTAACTACACTAAAACCCGCCTGAGCTCAATGACTAGTATTGAGTTTCTGATTTCTCACCAAGTCAACTGAGTTTCTCCAAGCTTGACTTCTCTGCGTTCCGTATACTGAGCTTATATCTGAGTCAACTTGAGATCAAGCTGAACTAAGATAGAACTCTGCCAAGTTTTGAGTCAACTCTGGAAGTTTTTGAAGTATGTTTCTTTATCAATGGGTTGAATGCTACAAGTATGTCATTTTCTAGTTTGTACTTGTTGGATTCAAATTCATGACAAACAGTTGATACTTGTTTCTTGCACTTACTGCTCATTTTGTATCAGGTTGTATTTGTTTTTCTTTTGACAACATTCTCTGTGCTGTTTCAGGACATACTAATAATAGTTCTTGTTACAGCTTCGCGAGAATATTGCTCAAGATCAAGAGACATCTGAATCCTTGAAAACCCAAATGAAAGAACTAGAGATGAGCATCCAAGGTGTGGAGAGTAAGATCACTCATACTGAAACAACTCTGAAGGAATTGAGGAAGCTTCAAGATCAGATTTCAACCAATACTACTACAAGAAGCACGTTGTTCAAGCTTCAGCAGACACAATATGCTGCTCTCGTGGAGGAAAATGAAGGTACTTGCAGAAAAGTGCAGCGATCCTCAGCTGGCAGACTACATTGAAAGCGAATTTCTGGAGGAGTAGGTAAAGCTTTTGGTTCTCTGCTTTTTGTTCTTAATACCTATTCTTTTATTTTCCATTTCAGGATCCTAGGCGCAGAAGCTGTCCGGGATCCAGAGGAGCAAATTGCGGAGGCTTCTTCTCAAAGTGGTATGGATTTTCCATTTTTTTCTTTTGTTGTTGTTGTTGTTGTTGTTGTTGTTGTTGTTGGCGAGTGATCCAGGTGTGGTCCTAATCTGATTTGTTTCTTCTTATCCTATCAGTTAATGTTGTTTTCATTTCTCTTTTGTTCATGTCTCTTATTAGTCTCATTACTATCTTATTATCTTGATTTCATCTCTTGGTTTTTATTATTTTCTTTTATTTTGCTTTTAATTTACATGAATGACTTGCAGTTGAGCCATCTTTGGGTAAAAAGTAAAAAATGAGGGAGATTTATAAGTTTGTCAGCCGCTTCATCCCCTCTGAAATCACTTTGTACCCTGCGGAAGCAATGTTTTCTCTTCTCGTTACGAGAGGGGTTGTGTCCCGATAGATTATCGTGCTGTGAGAATCCAAAACTGACATACTATTTTTTTTGTGATTATTCCATAAATTCAAATCAAGTCCGCATACAAGAGAAGCTTGGGAGGGAGGGAGATGGACTTATTCTGTCGACGGTGTTGTTCATTTTGGTTTGCTGAGGGCATTTCAAATGATTAAAATTATTTTTTAACAGCTTAAGCTTTTAGAAAACAACAGCTGTTTCATATGGCATATATCAACTGATCTCCTAGCTAGTCTTATTCAATTTGCTCCTATTTATTTCAAAATCCTCTCACAAAGGAGGGATGTTGAGTAGTTATAATCAAAACCACAGCTCTCTAATTGGAGTTTATGCCTTTCAATTAATAAAGATGATGGTAATATTTTTGTACTTATTCCTTGTGACAAGTTCATGGTAGTTATGGACAATAATTTAACTATCCCATGCATATGCATTATCTTAAAATTAACCTTTATTTATAGGAATCACTTACCTACCAGCAGTACTACATTCTTTTTTTGATTATTCTATCATTATTATTTAAATCATGTTGATGAGCTGTGAGATTGCAGTTTGATAAAGAGAGATTATGCCCCTCTCATGCATCTTTAATTCCTTCTTTCTTAATATATTCATGTCATGCTAACCTTCTTATTCAAAGGTCAACTCTCTTCTCTCTTCCATTAGGTTCTTTTCATATATAGATATATATAGAGAGAGAGAGATAGTGTGTGTGTCTTTGGCAACAGTTATAGATTAAATATGCTTTGTTTGTGATTCCTTTTTCTTTTATGAACTATGAAAGTTAATGATCTAATTTAATAATCAACGCATACGCATGAAATTAATCAATAATCTAAGCCTAGCTTTGATCTCCACATATGAGTACTTGAAAGTTTAATTTTCTCTTCTTTTTTTTTGTCTTTTTCCACCTACATGCTAGTAGATGTTGCATGTGATGAGAACTACTGCATGCTTAATTAGTTTCAGATCATCATTATCATGGTTGTTGCTTGTTAATTCTATACATTTAACTCTTAATTAATATTTATCTTTGCAATTAATGACTGATAAATTAGAGCATCTTCTTTTTATAAATAGAGTGATAGTGTTCATGCCGTGCCGTTTGTTTTTGCCTAAAGCTGAATTGTTCTTAGATTTTCCGTTTTCTGCTGATATTCCTTTCCAAAATCTTGATGATTATCATTTGTTCTTAGCTGTTAAATGCCATCTTATTGCTTTGTTTCCTTTTGAACATTTATGCTCACTTTCTCACACTTCTGTGAGATGGATTGCTCGTCCAGTGATGATAAACTGAAGGCGAGCTAGAGAAAGTGGTGATTGCTGCTAAAAATATAAAAATTGGGTGTCCATATGTGCAATCATCTCTATCTCTAGGGACAACACAAAGATGGTGATGTAGTTTATAGATTGCGAAATGCTACAGTTGCCTCAAAATGTATTGTTGATAAGTCAGTTTTATGATTGTCAGTAACATTAATGTTTTACATTTTGACAGTAATAGTGGCTGAAGCGACCCTACGGTGGATCCACGTTTTTGGTTGAAAGTGAAGCTATTTTCTTGTTTTATTGAAGCAGTCAAAGTTGCATTCAATTGCTTACACACTTGGATTTGCATCATTTATTGCCTTGTCTCATCAGCCCGCGTGATACTGAAATTCTTAACTTGCATTGCCAGTAATTGTTGGATATGATTGAAGCACAGTAGAATACACACGTAGAATAAAAACAACCATGGTTGATTGGGCCACTGTTGTGTGCATCATTCAAATTGTTTTTACGAATCATAATTGCTTCATAGTTCCTTACAAAATCATGCATATTCAACCAAATAGCCATTAGGTTCATTCGTTGCCTTGTGATATATTTTATTGTCTAGTTTCCAACTACTTGGAGTGAATTTTTGCATAATGTTTGCTTGAGAAATGCTGAATGACAAACATCAAGCTGCTTCTCTTTGATAGACTAAATTTGCGTATTGCTGAACAAATCTAATTTGATTTTTTTTAAAATTTGTCCAAATTGATATTAGTTGAAGATGAGATATGGTTGTTTTACTATGCTTTTGAAGTGGTGTTCAGCATTTGCTGGTTTAATTTGATTCTGAGGTTCCTAGGATAAACTGTATGTAGTTTTAGTTTCTCACCTCTAGATATTAATCTAACCTATTTGGTGATATTGGCCTGAAATTTTTTTCGCTGTTCTCATGTTCATTTTCAGATGTGCTTGTTTACTTAATTTGAATGCTATTGTTACAAAATGAAAAGAAAAGTTAGACCAAATCAGTACAACCCAACTTTCATATTTTTCAGAAATTTGATATGATGATTTTTATTTGGTAATTTCATATACTAATTTTATGACTTCTTTTTGGTTGATCCAGATCAGCTGGAGCTGCGGAAATTGAAGTGGGAAGCAAGACATGCGGTGTTTGTTATTTTTTTGCTACATTTTGAACAAGTATTTTTTGTTAGAACTTATGTTTGAAATTTAATTTGAATTCTGAGATTGTAATTTGAGAGTTGAGACTATTTGTTATACAAATTATTAATGCTTTTTGGTTACTAATATTTTTTAATATTTCAATTCATTGTAGTATTTAGTTGTTAATCAAGTATTTTAATATTAATTTAATTGCCGCTATAAGCTTTATTAATTAATCATTTAGTATGTTTTTTGCGGCAATTATAATTAATTGTAGCGGCATTTATAATAGTTGTTATTGTATATTATTTAGCGGCATTTATAATAGTTGTTATTGCATACTATTTAGCGGCATTTATAATAGTCGTTATTGTATAATATTAGCGGCATTTATTTGGATTTTTACCAACCGTCGGAATAAATGCTGCTAAAGCTTTTAGCGACCCTGCCAATAGCGGCAATTGTTAAGATTGCCACAAAACAT
This sequence comes from Ananas comosus, assembly GCF_001540865.1. NCBI lineage: Eukaryota > Viridiplantae > Streptophyta > Magnoliopsida > Poales > Bromeliaceae > Ananas > Ananas comosus. The sequence goes on along the minus strand of NC_033623.1, from coordinate 4,012,332 downwards.
TTTAGCGGCAATTGTAATTGCCGCTAATTTAAAAAATAATCGTCGCTAAAACATAGTTTTGTTGTAGTGTTGCTGTTCATATCGGTTATTACTCGCTTCTACTTACTTGCTTAGTTTTGGGCCTAGTGGCGCTTTTCATTTAAGTTAGTAATTGCCCACTGGGAACTATTATTTAATAGTTCTCACGCCCCCTATTTTATGATTTTATTTCAGAGCCTTCAGTACCGGCGGAGGCACGGGATCGCGGCAAGGGAGTCGCATAGCTAGTTAGTGCGGAGCTTGCTTTTGCTCCTAGGTGGTCTACTCTCTTTTTGTGTTTTGGTGAAAGAGAGTCTTGTTACCATGTATAGAGACCACCATTGTATTATTTTTAGTCATTGTATTTGGGATTTTAGTTGTACTACTTTATGGTTCTTTACGTAATGGATTTTAGTTCTTGTTTACTCTCTTATTATAGAATCTAGTTGTACTTGCTCTGATGCTTCTAGATGTCTCTCTTCTACTATTTTCTTTATCGTTTTCTTTTAGACGCCTTATATGTTTTAGACGTATGGCGGGTCTGGACACATGCCGGGTGGGCTTCCGCTGTGTCTCGGGGCGTGATACCCTACCAACTAGTAGTAATCAAATCGGGATAAACACCAATCTCAATCCTCATATACTGAGTAATCACATAAACTCTAGCTAATGCCACAATATCGCAATATCTCTAGCTAATGCCACAATGTCACAATGTCTCTAGCTAATGCCATAATGTCTCTATGCTCTCATTATTATGTCAATGCCATTTCCGTTGTCACAATGTTCACATTTTCACATGCATATACTTTTTAACATATTCTCATAGTGCCAACATCCATTTAGCAAATGCTATAATATATTAACATGCATATTCATCTAACATAATCCACAATGTCAACATTTACATGAATTTCACATATTCACAATATGTCCACATGCATATGTAATCTAGCATGATCTCACAATGTCAACATTCAAATACCATCTAGCATATTTCTCATAATGCTAACATGCATATATTTTCTAGCATATTCTTTAATGTGTCAACATGTATATACTTTCATCCAACATATTACATAATATGTCAAAATACATATACTTGTCATCCAAGATAGTCAATACATAACATCTCATGCAATTACATGGCATCCACCTATGCATTCATTTATGTAATTAACTACCACTACATGCATCAATGACAAACCACTTCACTTTGACATGGAAGTAACCTAATCACTTCGGTGAAGCACAACCCACCTCACAATGCTATCCGATTGCTTGTAGTCGCTTGCAATCGGCCTCCCGCAGCACACGCCCTCCGGTTCAACCCGAACTCGAAATCGGCAAACGAACACTCGCCGATTCACAACCTAGAGTCACCTGGGGCTCATCTCTAACCTTCAATTAGAGAATAATAGTGTTATTATAGATCAAAACCCTCATTTGCCCAAAACCCCAACCTCTAACCCTAGCATGCATACAATTTCCAATCAACCCAAAACTCATTGGGAAAGCATGCTAGAATTACTCTAGAGGCTACTAGAATACTAAGCATTAAGGATTAAACTAAAATCCCAACACTTACCGAAATGCAAATACCGAATCGGAAGCACGCCGCTCCACCGGGCGCACGAAGACTCGAACCGTTGCTCCACACGCGTTCCCCAACTCCTTCTCCACCAAATCCCAAAGTTTGGGAGAGAGATCTAGAGAGATAAGGGAGAGATCTAGAGAGAAAGGAGAGCTTCTCTCTCTAGCCAAATGTGTGTGTGTGTGGTGCTTTTTGGCTGAGGAAGAAGAAGAAGGGGTTAAGGCCCCTTTACAAGTCAACCCCCCCACAATTACAAATCAGCCCCTGCTGTTTCTGGGCAGATTTCGGGTTCAGGGTCCGGACCCTGCAGCTAGGGTCCGGACCTCGTAGGTCCAGATAGCCCAAAATTTTTAGGACTTAGCCAATTTTCAGCAATTTCAGCCGTTGGTCCATTTTTGCTCTTTTTCACTCCCGGGGCCTCTTATTCGTCTCAAATCGCACCGAGACCTCCCAAAACATGTTTTCGAGCGCGTTTAAACGATCTTTTCATCCACGCCTTGCCGGATTTCAGCCAAGATCCAATCATAGCTTTTTGGGTTCCGTTTTCGCGCCCGATACGTTCCGAAAACACCCGAATGCCTCCGAACTTCACCGGAACTGCTCCAATGGCTTTTCGAGCCAGTTCCGACCAAAACGTCATAACCGTAGAAGTTCGGTACCTTACACTTTGGGTACCAACCACCAAACCTTTTGTTACTTACGCTAAGAACGGTCGATAATAGTGTAGCTTTTGTAATAGTACAATGTAGATATAAATAGTATAATATCTATTAAACTATCTATTAAACTATATGAATTCCCAATAACTTTGCCACATGGCAAGCTATTCTTCACCCTCAGCAGCCTCTCTTTCGAACCAAGCCGTCCCTTTTGAACCGAACCACCTCTCTGAACCGAATTACTTCTTCTTTCTCACTTGACTTTTCTCTAAACCGAACAGCTTTTCTAATTTTTGAACCGAATCGTGCACTACATCTCTGAAACTTTGAACCCAACCGAACCAAACTGAACCGCCTTTCTCTCTTTTTTTGGTTTTCGTACGGTGAGGAGCGTTTCCTCTCTCCACTCCGCGTCGTTCCTTCTTCTCCCTCAGTTGCAAGTTTCCTCTCCCCTCTCCATTTCCGATCAATAGGTCGTTCCCCCTTCCCTCTCCCCCACATCGCCCTTCTCCCTTCTTCATTTTCGAAGCCCACTTCCACCTCAAAATCCTTCATTACCTAGAACTCCTCCCCCCCACCCCCTTCGCCATGGCGTCGTCTCCAACCACCACACCCCGCGTCAAGGCTCAGATCCAGCACCTCTCCTCCGCCTCTTCCTCCGCCACCAATGATGACAACACCGCCGTCACCGACACGTTGCCTTCTCTGCCGCGCGTCTTTGGGTGAGTCATCAGTGCCCAGCACGGAGGTGCCGTCGAGATCTTCAACAACTTCGAGCTCCTATACTATCCCACTCCCACACCCTGGATTGCTCTTTCCTCGAGAAGGAGCATTGGGTGCTGATGTAACAGCCAATAATATGCGTGCAAAAGATTAATGGGTTAGCTTTATGCTTTATTTTGTTTTTCTAATTCATCTGATTCAGTGGTTGGAAGGCATTGTAAAAAATTTATTACGGCAATAATAGTGATAGCACAGATGGAGATATCAAGTTAAAAATAACATAGGTTTTAGTGCAGGTAAGAATAATTTTGGCATATACTTTCTCTTGCATATTCTTCTTGAAAATCATCCTCTCTCTCCTTCTCTCTTATCTCGGGTTGTGAGGAAGCCCGAGACTGCCGCCACCTCCAGACCCTCCGCCGGTGTCGCCCCATGCTCCGGCGAGCATCCCCGCCAACCGCCGCCGTCGCCAAGCGCCACCGCGGCCGCTGATGCACCCGGCTGCTGCCTAAGCCGAGCTTAGGTCGAGGATGACTCGCGGCCTCCCCGCGCGCAGCCACCGCCTGCACCTGCTTCGGCCGCCGTCCCCGGACACTCGGCGACCACCCCTGCGGGTCGCCGGCGCTCCTGCGAGCCGCCGCCGCCGCCGCGGCCACCCTGCAGCCATCCCAGGTCTGCTCGGACCGAGCAGACTTGGTAACTCCACCCCCGCGTCGCAGCCGCCTTGGTCCACTCCCGCGGCCTTCTCCTGTGTCCCACCGACCTTCCCGGTCGGTCGCCGCAGCCCTTCGGATCGCCGCCGCCGCCCTGAACCTTGGGCGCCGCCGCCCAGGTCTGCAGACCGAGCCTGGCTCGAGCGGCAACGCCCGAGCCGC